>NC_064860.1:55121201-55368701 GCF_024139225.1 Suncus etruscus | reverse complement strand
TTTTGTATTTTTACCATTTTACATAAGAAGATGTTAGGAAGACACCTCAGTAATGTCTTCTGACAATATGTTGGAAAGATATATGGTGTCAGAAACTGAACTACATGTTTGAAATCGGCTACATTTAAATAAGCACCTAAACTCATGTATTATGGTGTACTTTCACTTGTTTCTTTTTTTTTTTTTGGTTTATGGGTCACACCTGGTAGTGCTCAGGGGTTACTACTGGTTGCTCCTGGCATGCTCAGGGGAACATATGGGAAGCAGGAATTCGAACCAATGACCTTCTTTATGAAAGGCAAACGCCTTACCTCCATGCTATCTCTCCAGCCCCGTGTTTCTATATAATTCTACAGTCAACTACAAATTTGCATTTCGTTGCTAATAAATTTTAAATTATGATCTTAAATTACTACATAAAAACTCAATTGCAAAGTTTTTTTCTTTAAGGATAGATTATCTAGTAAACTCAAAAAATAATCTGCTAGATATGTCTTTAAATCTGAATTATATTACATTTTTTGATTATTTTAAGAAATAGGTAATTTTGTTTTTATGATATTGTCAGAAAATAGTTTTCAAAAGAAATCTTCATAAAGAACTATTACTATTGGGAGCTGGAGAGATATTATGGAGATAAGGATTTTGCCTTGCATTCAGAGGATAGTGGTTCAAATCCAGAAATCCCACATGGTCCCCTAGCTGCCAGGAGCAATTTCTGAGTGTAGAACCAGGAGTAACTCCTGAGCACTGCTGGGTATGACCCCCCAAAAATTATTACTATTATTTAAACTTCATTCTTCTCTGGCCAGAGCAATGGTGCAAGTGGTAAAGCATCTGTCTTGCCCACACTAGCCTAGATGGACTGAGGTTCGATCCCCTGGCTTCCCATATGTCCCTCAAGCCAGGAGTAATATCTGAGAGCATAGCCAGGAGTAACCCCTGAGCATCACTGGGTGTGGCCCAAAAACCAAAAAAAAAATAAATAAAGAAAACAAAAAACAAAAGAACTCATATCTTCAAAAAGACATTAAGAAAAATCTCCATTTCAAATTAAATCAATCTAAAGCAATTCAGATAAAAATGGCAGCTACAACTAAGGCTATTTGTTGCAGGACAAGGTCTTGATATTTTCCT
Source organism: Suncus etruscus (assembly GCF_024139225.1). Taxonomy (NCBI): domain Eukaryota; kingdom Metazoa; phylum Chordata; class Mammalia; order Eulipotyphla; family Soricidae; genus Suncus; species Suncus etruscus. The sequence continues at coordinate 55,367,564 of NC_064860.1, read as the reverse complement.
TTAATAGAAAAAATTTTGAGTTTTCTTGTTCATAGTCCTTAGTTGATGTAGTTCATTTTCTCACAGTTTAAAAAGTAGGAATTTTGAGTTATTGCATTCATTGAATACACTCATTAAAGTTTAAAAACTAGTTAAAATAAAATTTTAATTGGAATAATTTCTAGAAATATCCAATGCCATTAATGAGACATAGTTAATTTACAGAGTGAATCTTTAAAATATTCTAAAATTTAGTTCTTAGTGAACAATTAAGATAATATCTATCACTTACTAACACTTTTGTAGTTAACATCAATTTTACTTTAATTATGAGAGTCTTGTAACATGATTCTCTATTTTAAAGTATATAAATTTTGATAACCACAGACTTCATTTTCATTAAAATCATAATAATAGTTGTTTAGATACAATGCTAATGATTTATCCACAAAAATATTAAAAGTACATTTTCTACATAAGTTTCTTACCTTTGTTTAAAAAATTAATGCAGAGACTTTTATCTTCAATCTTAAAATTTTATTTTTTTGTATTATTATTTTTTTTTTGGTTTGGGGGCTACACCCAGTGATGCTTAGGGGTTACTTCTGGCCATGACCTCAGATTTCACTCCTGGCTTGGTGGACCATATGGGACACTGGGGGATCAAACCGTGGTCCATCCTGGGTCAGCCCTGTTCAAGGCAGAAACTCTACCACTGTACCATGGCTTTGGTCCCTCAATCCTAAAGTTTTAAACTAGTTTAAAATCTATCACAGAATCCAGTGCAGTTTCAAACATATCATCTTGGACAAGATATATACTACAGGTTTTACAATTTGATTAACTGAATTGAATGAGGCAAAAAAAAAATCAATCCATTATTGACATTTACTGACTTGACTTCCTATGTTAAGTGCTTGATGATATGTAGAATTTATTTTGCTGTGAAGTTAGTTCTTCTAAAAACTAGCACATTAATAGATATTACTTCACTTCTTTATGTTCAACCAAGTGTTCATTTTTTTTAAATGAGAAAAAAGTAATTTAAGAAATCAATCATTTGATCTAAATGAAAATTTTTGCTCCACTGGATGATATCCAAACATATCTTTGGTGATTAGAATTTCAAAAATTCTCTCTTGAGGATGAGAACGTTAAAATACTGACTAAAAGTAGAAATCACATATTATTTCCTTCAGCATTCTTGTGATTAGTGTATTAGTGTTGCACCCAAAATTGATAATAGATATCAATGAAGATTCTGTGAATGGAGACTAAATAGATTTTCTAAAGGAATGAACTAAATATTTAATTTCCCACATAGCATGCATTTCAACTGATGTGCTCAATTCTGTTTAATAATTTCTTAAAATAAAAAAAGCATCTCCAACAATAAAATAATGAAGAAGATAATTGACAAAAGCAATTATGAGACATTTTTAGAACATGCTACATCAGACACAAACATTAATTAGTTCCAACACATATGTTAAATTTGCCTTGTTTTTCTTTCTTTTTGTGGGGGTGGTAGAGTCACACCCGAAGATGCTCAGAGCTAAATTCTGGTTCTGCACTCAGTAATTATTTTTGGCGGTGCTGAAGAAACCACATCAGTTAATGGAGATGGAACCCCAGAGAGCTTTGTGTAAGGCAAACACCCTCCCTATTGTACTTTGCTCTGGCCCCTCTTTTCATTTTATTAGTAGGGCTCATCAACTATCACCACCTAAAAACTTACAAGCACAAGATAAACCATAACACATTTATTATGATACCAAAAAAGGTTGGTGAATCTACTACAAAGATGGAAATCCTATAACAATTTTTTCCCTTTGGTTTTTGGGCCACACCAGGTGACACTTAGGGGTTACTCCTGGCTATGAGCTCAGAAATCGCTTCTGGCTTGGGGAACCATATGAGACGTCAGAGAATTGAATCTCGGTCTGTCCTAGGTTAGCACCTGCAAAGCAAATGCCCAACTGCTTGTACCACTGCTCTGGCACCTTACAGGTGTTTGCATTTCAATCAACATGATTCCTAAAAAAAATAATAATTTTTCTTATGGTGACTTTGCATAGCTTTGAGAAAAGAGAGATGGAACATCCCTACATATTTTTTAATGCATGTTTAACTGAGACAGCTATTCCATCTACATATATCTCATGGCAGAATCCCTATACACTAACATTGGGAATCAAGTTCAACCTGTCTTCCTATAATGCTATTATTAATAAGATTTATGTTAAACATGAAGATCACACTAGAAAAGTAAATAAGAAGTAATGTTTCAAAAACAGACATGAAACAAGTATAGAAGAGGCAAATCTGTTTTCATGATCATAGGAAACATGTTGCAGAAAAATTTTAAGACTTATAGCCTTTGTGTTTAATGAACAGGAAGACACAGTGTTGCTAAGAATAAACCAAAGGCATGATTTGTCATAGATTGCTAGTTGATTAACTCACTTGAGAAAAAAAAGAAAACAATACTGTAACAAAATAGTGTAACATCTGTGAAACAAATGATAAAGAAAAAAAGATGTGGGGTGTTCTTTGACCCAGAAAATGAATTGCTTTGAATCTATATTTTTACTGGAGTCATAAAATAGATTTCAAGAATTCTTTAAACAATAGAAGGGAAAGAAATGAAACAATGACTGTGATAGGCAGCAGATGTCCTGAGAAATATTGACAACACAGATGGCAGCGTGACTAAATAACAAACAAACCTTTGTGTATTTTTGTTTGTTTTGGTTTATTTAATTTTTATTTATTTTGGGTCACACCCAGCTGTGCTCAAAGTTTCCTCCTGTCTCTGGGCTCAGAGATCACTCCTAATGACCTCGGTGGGACATAGGGAGTACGGGGAGTGAACATGAATAGCCAGAATGCAAGGCAAGTATCAACCCCACTGTAATATGCTCTGATCCCACAAGCAAAACTTTGAGATGGGAAAACACATGCAGATTTCTATTTAGAACTGCCCAAGGAAATATTCATTTGTTGTTGTTTTTGTTTGTCTGTTTCATGGTCACGCTTGGCAGTGCTCAGGGCTTACTCACTCCTGTCTTTGAATCACTGCTGGTAGTGTAGGGTTCTGGAAATAGTACCAGGTCAGCTACACACAAGGCAAGCACTATTCCTTATGTAACCCTGGGCCATAAGCCTTATTTATTTATGTGGTTTTTTGTTTGTTTTTTGTTTTTGTGGGCCACACCAAGTGAAGCTCAGGGGTTGCTCCTGGCTCTGCCCTCAGAAGTCATTCCTGGCTCAGGGGACCATATGGGACACTGGGAGATCAAACCGCAGTCTGTCCTGGGTCAGCAGAGCACAAGGCAAATGCCCTACTGCTTTGCCATTGCTCTGGCCCCAATGTATGTATGTATGTATGTATGTATGTATGTATGTATGTATGTATGTATGTACGTACGTACGTATTTAAAAACAAACAGCATATTGAAGTGGCAATAATGCAGTTTATTTGTGAATGACTGGATATGTAATGGAAATTTAGCAATTTAGCGATGCCAGAGATTCTGGGTGCTGGATTTGAGTCTGAACTCTGACATGAAAGCATGGCCTTTAGGGGCAGGAGAGATAGCACAGCAGTAGGATATTTTCCATGCATGAGGCTGACCTGGGAGGGACCTAGTTTGATTCCCAGCATCCCAGGTGATCCCCAGCCTGCCAGGTGAGATTTCTGAGTGCAGAGCCAGGAGTAACCTCTGAGCACCGCTGGATGTGGCCTCCAAATCAATCAATCAATCAATCAATCAAGTTAAAAAAAAGAAAGCATGGCCCTCAGACTTTAAGCTTTCTCACATGTATAATGTGTATTTTTTATTTGAGCTATTCACATTGCTTTTATTTCTTGACTCTTTAACATAGTGTTAATGCTTGATAAATAGACTGAAATATAAGGTAAAAATGTTTTTATGTACTGAGACATATTAAAAAATGTGTGACAAAAATGTGAGTACAGTTAGAAAAAGACAGAATGGGGGAACATTAAATGGAAATAAAAAAATTGCATTTTAGACTTTGCAAGGCTTAGTATTCATACAAACTACAAAATTTATCAAAATCTTGTACATAAGTTGACTTATTCTTATTGTTTAACGGTAACACAGTTTTAGAAAAAGCTTACATTATATTGTTAGTTATACCTTATTTAATAATTTAAATATATATACACATAAATTATATTGCCTACAAATACTTCCTAATTCATTTTTCCATATTACTTCTCCAGTCGATAAACTATACAATACATGTATATATAAATTCTTATGCTCCTCTAAATATATTAATTTATTCACCTATAAATGTGAACTTTATAAATAAAAGTCATTTCATTTCTTTTTAGTCTATGTAAACATTGATATACAAGTATCTGTATTAAAACAATAAACATATCATATAATTTTTACATATATTAGTCAATAACACTAACATTTATAATATATTCTACAGTCTTCTGTTAAAATGTGCTGGCAAAATCCATCAGCATAAAAGAAGAAGAATATTTATTTAAATATTAAACATTGATTAGCTCATGAAAAAACAGCAATAGAATGCTGTGACATATCATGGAGAAATGATTAAAGGGTGAATCATTGCTTAGCCTAATAAGTGATATTTATGAAATACTTTGTCTTGACACAAATGTATTTGCCTTTTAAATGGCTCTACAATATTTTTATGTGAGCACACCAGACACATGTCATGATTATTTAACAATTATGATTCACTTTTTATTTTACAAATTTATAACACTCAGAAGGCCCATTGCAATAATTTTCAGTTGCAGCATTTTACAAAATGCCACAACGTTTATTCTGTAGAGAATGATATCTACATTATAAATAAAATGCTGACATTTTACAGTCAAATATCACTACAGACTGTATAAAAATGAAATTACTCACAATAAAGATTAAATCTTCATTGGACTGTGGCAAATGACAATGAACTGTTAATCCATCTGTACTTACTTTCTTCAGATAGTAGAATTTATTACGACAGAAATAGTACTTGCAAATTTTTCAGTGTAACACCTGGAAAGTAAAAATTACCTACTAGATTATCAGACTTTTCTTCTCTTGCATTGCTCTTTGGGAATCTCTTTAACACTGTACAAAAGAAAGATAAAGATATGCTTAAACACATTGTAAAATATGTTAGAAACAGAACTTATCTGGGATAAAATTAAATTTTTACTCAATACAAAGATGTGCTATATTGGTATGAATTTATATGTTTAAAATTTGGACATCTACTTAGAGGGTTTTTGAGATACCTCTCTACCTTAGTTATAGAATATAAAATATTTCAGAGTGTTGCAAGTCAGCCCCTGAAGAGGTTGACTGATGGAGGGATGGAGGATGAGGCCTTTCTCCTCCAGCTCAGACCACTCATCTGTCACCCTGTTCAGCCAGCGGTTCTGAGGTGAAGCAGTGGGTAAACAGCTAGCAGACAGTCAGGCTTGTGAAATATTAGCTTTATTCGGAGGACAAGACTGAAGCCAAAAGCCTCAGCATCAGTTCCAGCTAAAAAGCCCCTTGCCTTCTACAGACCCTTGCTTTTATCCCCCAGAATCAGGTACCACCCAATGGTGGGAGCAGAATCAGTTACCACCCTAAGGTTGGAGCAGAATGCCAGGTCACACCCTAGGGTAGGGCACAATCACCGATCAGGGTAGGGTCAGTAACATAATAATCCCATTAAAATGTTTACATACACAACACAGAGCATATGAAGTAGCTTTTTACATTATATTATAATTATTGAAAGAAAAATCCCAGCACTATTTATAAAAATTAAAAAATTGATAAATGGACCACAGGTTATGCTGTAATTTACTAAGAACTGATGTATTATGATTTAGTAAAAATAAACTAGTATAAGTTTTTACCTTAAATTACCCAAATAAATTTTCTTTAGGATTAAAAATATTATTTAACTCATATTACAAATGATAACTGATGGTGTAATAACTAATAATGCCATATATTTTATTGTTTTTTTAATTTGAGTATCCATGTGAAATAAAATTAGACTAGGGAAGAAGCATTCAACAATTATTTAAATCAAAGCAAGATTTATTTTATCTTATAAGTAATGTTTTATAGCAGTTATATAAATTAAGTACTATTTTCTTCTCTCCTTCCCTCTCTTCTAGTCTTTTCCTTCCACTCCCTTCTTCTTTGCTTTTCATTTATTTTATTTTCTTTAGCTGTGTCCTATAGAATGCAAGTTCCTCTTCACAGTCAGAGATCTTTATTCTAACTGTACCTGTGTGTAGCCAGTAAGTGGGAGAAAAAGAAGAAAAAAAATGTATGACTTTTCCCCTTTATAAACATGTCTTAGAACTTATATATAATATTTTAATTGGCATCTTCCAGGAAAGAATTAAGACGGAGACTGCAGTTATTTCAAGGATATGTGGGGAATGTAACCTTTATTTTGATAGTTTCCCAGTAAAAATGAAATTAGTATTATATTGGAATACTGGAAAAATCATAGTTACGTTTTTAATTTTTATTCAGATATCTCTTGAGCTGAAAATAGTATTAATAAGGATTAAAGTGATAGCAAATTGTAAGGCACCTGCCTTGCATGCAGCCAACTAGGGTTTGATCCCAGCACTACATATGGTTCCTGCAATCTAATTAGGAATGATACTAGAATTCAGAGCCAAGTGTAAGCCTGAGCCGAGCCAGTTTTGGCCCTCAACACGTCTTCACAAAAATACAGAGTAAAATAAATGACAGTAATATCTACCTAAACTTGTTCCAGATGCTAATAAGAATCATTAATCTTGTAACATTATTTAATATCATATACATTGGTTAGATAAAGTGATAATTCATATTTATTATATGTTTATATGCTATAAATTTATATTTTACTTTATAGTTATGGATACATTTATATGTATTTCTGTGTTTCAATTGTGAATTTTCTATTATATAGCCCCAGTCATTCGCTAAGAAGCTGCATTATCATGAGATTAAGTAAGATCAATAACAGAGTTATTGCTTTATGTGCTGATAATGTAATAATTTTCATGGATTACAATATTATGTAGAAGAGGCTTTAACCATGGAATAGTGAGTAGTGTGCTTGCCTTGCATGTGGTCAATCCCCAGCATCCCATATGGTCTCCCAAACACCTGCAGGAGTGATTCCTAAATGCAGAATAAAGAGTAATTCTGAGCATTGCCAGGTGTGACCCCCAAACCAATGTGTGTGTATATGTGTGTGCGTGTAGTCACTATAGTAACATTAATGAATCACTTCAATATTCTAAAATGTAGCAACACCTGGAGAAATATACTTTTATTATCAATATAAGGAGAAAGTCAAAAGACAAGAACATAAAAAAACATATCTCTTTGAGAGGGTCTATCTAAATTAAATGACACACTTTTTGAAATATAAAGTACTGCATTGGACAATATCTTAGTTACCTTCTGGAAACCACTCCAGTTCTTCACTGCAGAATACTGAAGACCATTTCTTAGGAGAAGAAGGCCTCTCTCTTGGACAACATGACTCACAACTGTAACCAGCTAAGTGGAGCTCCATTGCTTTGTCAGCTAGCCTGTCTCAAGGCTTTCGTTAGGGTAATTTGCATACCCCCCAGCTTTGACTAATTTAATTGTATGCTTGCATTGGTGTAATATGGACTCCACCCAATAGGTACATATTGTAATTATATGCATTTGAATGAAGTCATAAAGTAAGACTTGTCCACATAAATTGTGGCAGTTAGAATTTATGAGATGCAAACCTTCTCTTCTAGCATTAATGAGTTTTAGTGTGCTACAAATCACAGACTAAGTATTGATAAGCTATCAGATAAAATAATTATTTCAACATATGTTCAATTTTTGAGAAAATTTAGGTGTTGCTTTATATTTTGATGATGAAAGAGAATTACACAAATATTTAGATGTTAAGAAGATGCATCTAAAAGGAGACTGAAAAATTAGATACAGAAGTAACAGGAAAAATGAATGAAAGTGATATTTTAGGCACAGAGAGACAGCACAGTAAGTAGTGTCCTAGCCTTATTCAAAGATATTCTGTTTGAGGCACAAAATTGCATATAGGTTGAATTCTATAACTCCAACCCCATAATAGCAGCAGGACCAATCACTAAGCACAGACCCAAAAGTAAGTCTTGAGCAGCTTCAGATATGTTATGCATCCCCAAAATGCATCTAGATGCCTAAATCAATACCATAGCTGGTGAGGCATTTGTCTTGCATGAGCTGACCCTGACTTGATACCTGGTACCCCATATGATTCCTGGAGTTCAACCATGAGTAATTTTTAGTCAGAGCGAGGAATAACCCCTGATCATCACCAATGTGCTGCCCAAAATAAAAATTAAATTAAAAAATGTATTCTATAAATGTAGTGACATTTTACTGATATTCACTTTTTTTTGTTTGTTTGTTTGTTTGTTTTTGGGCCACACCCGGCGGTGCTCAGGGGCTACTCCTGACTGTCTGCTCAGAAATAGCTCCTGGAAGGCATGGGGGACCATATGGGACACCGGGATTCGAACCAACAACCTTTGGTCCTGGATCGGCTGCTTGCAAGGCAAATGCTGCTGTGCTATCTCTCCGGGCCCATGATATTCACTTTTTTATTAGGATATATACTATAATAATTAAATACTGACCATTGTGATGAAGTGAGGCAATAAATACCCTTTAGGAGAGTAGATTTGTTGGAATGTGTAGGTATCACATAAAACAGATTCCTGAGTGTGGCCCCTAAATAAACACAGATTACCAAGAAAACATTCAGAGAGTGGAAGCCTTCTCCTCCACCAAATAAAAAAATTTAATTTAAAAAGAAAATAAGAGAGGGATTATTATCAGAAGTCCACATAAACTCACTAAATACATTTTGGAATAAAAGGAAGAGTTAAATAACAGCAATTATTTGAAGAAATGGTGTGATTATAAAGATCTTTTGTTGTTGTTCAAAATGGTAAAATAAGGGCTGGAGTGATAACATAGTGGGTAGAGCATTTGCCTTGCATGTGGCTGACCCAGGATTGACAAGGCTTTAAATCCCAGCACCCTGTGGTCCCCCAAGCCTGTCAGGTATGATTTCTGAGCACAGCACCAGGAGTGACACCTAAGAGCTATTTGGGTGTGCTCCACAAGCAAGCAAGCAAACAAACAAAACCAAAATGAGTAAAATAAGTTTACATACAAAAAAAGAGTTTAACACAGAAGTAACATTGATCAGAAGAGATATGAAAAAATTACTAGTGTCCTTGATTTGGAGACAGAGGGAAAGCTCTGTTACATGAGTGATAAGTTAAATTCTGGGAGAATTATTATCTAGTGTCATAGGAATCCAATTAAACTGGTAGAATCTGTGAGGTGTATGGAACTGTGGGGAGCAATTTTTAGTAAAATATCTGTAATTTACACAAACTCAAATATCTTGGAGTCAACCTGACTAAAGATGTGAAGGATCTATACAAAGAAAACTCTAAAACACTGCACCAAGAAATAAGAGAGGACACGTGGAAATATAAACACATACCTTGCTCATGGATTGGCAGGATCAACATCATTAAAATGGCAATACTTACAAAAGCATTGTACAGATTTAATGCGATTCCCCTAAAGATACCCATGATATTCTTCAAAAAAGTGGATCAAACACTTCTGAAATTTATTTGAAACAATAAAGAACCTCAAATAGCTAAAGCACTCCTTGGGAAAAGGAATATGGGAGGCATTACTTTCCCCAATTTTAAGCTGTATTACAAAGCAATCATTATAAAAACAACATGGTATTGGAATAAAGACAGACCCTCAGATAAGTGGAATAGGCTTGAGTACTCAGAGAAGGTTCCTCAGACATATAACCACCTAGTTTTTGATAAAGGAGCAAGAAATCCTAAATAGAGCAAGGAAAGCCCATTCAACAAGTGGTGTTGGCACAACTGGTTAGCCACTTGCTGAAAAGCGAACTCAGACCCCCAGCTAACACCATGTACAAAGGTAAAATCCAAATGGATTAAAGACCTTGATATCAGATCTGAAACTATAAGGTATATAGAACAACATGTAGGTGAAACACTCCAGGACATTGAGACTAAAGGCATCTTTAAGGAGGAAATAGCACTTTCCAAACAAGTGGAAGCAGAGATAAACAGATGGGACTATATTAAGCTGAGAAGCTTCTGCATCTCAAAGGAAATAGTGCCCAGAATACAAAGGCCACCAACTGAGTGGGAAAAATTATTCATTGACTCATCAGATAAAGGACTAATATACAAAATTTACAAGGTACTGACAGAACTATACAAGAAAAAATTAACCAACTCTATCAAAAAATGGGGAGAAGAAATGAACAGACAATTTGAAAAAGAAGAAAGGCAAATGGACAAAAGGCACATGAAAAAATGCTCAACATCACTAATCGTCAGGGAGATGCAAATCAAAACTACTATGAGGTACCACCTCACGCCACTGAGATTGGCACACATCACAAAAAGGAAAACAAGCAGTGCTGGCGGGGATGTGGAGAGAAAGGAACTCTTTTTCACTGCTGGTGGGAATGCCGTCTAGTACAACCTTTATGGAAAGCGATATGGAGATTCCTTCACAAACTGGAAATTGAGCTTCCATACGACCCAGCTATACCACTCCTAGGAATATACCCGAGGAACACAAAAACACAATACAACAATCCCTTCCTTACACCTATATTCATTGCAGCGCTATTTACAATAGCCAGACACTGGAAACAACCAAGAAGCCCTTCAACAGATGAGTGGCTAAAGAAACTGTGGTACATATACACAATGGAATTCTATGCAGCCGTCAGGAGAGATGAAGTCTTGAAATTTTCCTATACATGGATGTACATGGAATCTATTATGCTGAATGAAGTAAGTCAGAGGGAGAGAGAAAGATGCAGAATGGTTTCACCTCATCTATGGGCTTTAAGAAAAATGAAAGACATTTTTAACAGTATCTCAGAGACAAGAGAAATGAGGGTTGGTAGGTGCAGCTCATGACATGAAGCTCATCACATAGAGTGATGAGTGCAGTTGGATAGATGACTACACTGAAAACTATCATAACAATGTGAATGAATGAGGGAAGTAGAAAGCCTGTCTTGAGTATAGGTGTGGGGGGGGGTGGGGAGGAGGGAGATCTGGGACATTGGTGGTGGGAATAATGCACTGGTGAAGGGGTTGTTCTCTACATGACTATAATCATACAACTATAATCATATTTGTAATCACGGTGTTTAAATAAAGATAATTATAAAAATATCTGTAATTTAAAAGTAAAATAAAAATAGGGCAGAATTTGGAGATGAGAAAAGAGATTATAGGTGAAGGAAGAAGGTATAAAATAGTGACTCAGGAAGGAATATGAATAGGAAAGCTAATTTGATTCTAAGCAGTGGTTAGGATACACTTCAAGTTAGCAGTCATGAAAATAAAGTGATAATGCCATTCAGCCCATGTTTTCCCTACATTTGTATTCAGAGCTGTGTGTTTATTGTGTAGTGAGGGGAGTCATATTTAATCCTGTTTTTTTTCCTCAGGAAATTATTATCAAATGCAATGCAAGTGATAAAGTTGATGGTTTTATACAATCATGACTGGCTATGAAATTAAGTTGGGAAAGAAGCAAATGAGTACATGATAAGGATGAAAGGCTGTGAAAAGTTAATAATATCGGTGAGATGCAGGTCTAAATTACTGCTTAGGTTTAAGCATTTGTAAGAAAGAGCTGAAAACACAAAGGTATTAATGTATCTGTGGAATGAGTAAAATTGAGATGATGCAGATACTGCAACTAATGCTAATGTTGTGTACTTGCTTAAGTTCATATAAGTGAAATTTGGTAGACTAAAGAAAAATATTATTGAAAGCAATCTCCAAGTTCCAAGGGCATAGAGTGGAAAGGTTGATTAAGTGTATTTTGAAGGTTCTAAGGATGGCTTTTGGAGTGAAAAACACTTTTGTAGAGACTAAATTTGGCCCTAAAACTAAACTCAATAAGGAGAAGTTAGAGATGTTGGTATACTGAAAGGAAGGAACTTTTTAAGTTTATTTCCCAGGCCTGTATGATATTAACAGAAGGACATTATTAAAAATGTAATACTTCAGTTATAACACTGATTATAGTTTCAACATTGTGTGTAATTTTACAAGTCTTTCCTCTCTTTTTTTAAAATAAAATTTTCATAATAAAGGGCCCGCACTACAAAGTCTCTGAGGTAATTCTAATGCCCACTAAGGTTTAAAACTATTAATAGAGTTTAAAAACAAAGTTGGTGCTTATTGGAACAGTTTTTTCTGTAAAAACAGAAAAAAATTGAAGACCCCACTTAAGGCATAGCAGAGAAAGTGGTAGGATATTACAAATTTACAATGAGCATGACACTGCCTTTCATGCAAAATTTTTAAATTAAAAATACATGAATTTGTGCAATGAACTACTTTAATTAAATTATCTCTACTATTGAATGAATTGATTATTATATTCATTTGACAGAGGACTAGATTGATATAAGACACTTTCTTAGGTTTGCTCAGATGTTGCAGTTCCTTTCTTCCTTAAGTTTATCGATTGAAAATCAAATCAAGAACTTACTCTTCAATCCCTCACCTCATGTGGGAGTGACCCCATCATCCTTTCTTCTGTTCTGGATTCCCTCTGATTGCTTTGCTTGACCTCCTGAGTTAAGTAGCAGGGTTAGAGTTGCCTTAACTCCTCTTGGATGACACTTCTCAAGTTTCACTAGAATTGAAGGTTTGAAAATAATGCGCTCTCTTATCTGGTCAAAATTATCTATCTTATCTGAGGCTTCAGAAGTTAGAACTTGGCAAACAAAATGTCAGCTAGACTTTGATGTAATCTCTGATTCTATTTTGGCTATTTTTCTATCATATACCCTGATTTCAAGTTAAAGAATTTAGATGAGGACACTTGTGTTAGGCTTAATTTCTTCTTGCTCAAACTTGTTAATTGGTGGCTGAAAATAAAAAATGTCCCACCCTCAAATCCATTCCTACACACAGATGCCAAAGTGACATTTTTTGGAAATATACAACAAATCTTGTTACTTCTCAGACTAAACTTCTTTAAAATCTCCTATTTCTTACAGCTGTGGCTTAGTTTTTAGTGTCTCTTCCCCTCCCCCAGTTTCAGGAAGAAAGTAGCAAAAAATGCTGTCTAATTTTCAGAATTTTCCTTCCTTCCTTCCTTCCTTCCTTTCTTCCTTCCTTCCTTCCTTCCTTCCTTCCTTCCTTCCTTCCTTCCTTCCTTCCTTCCTTCCTTCCTTCCTTCCTTCCTTCCTTCCATCCTCCATCCTTCCTTCCTTCCATCCTTCCTTCCTTCCTTCCTTCCTTCCTTCCTTCCTTCCTTCCTTCCTTCCTTCCTTCCTTCCTTCCTTCCTCCCACCCTCATTTCTTCTTCCCTCTCTCCTTCCTCCCTCCCCTCTTTCCTTCCTTCCTTTCCTCCCTCCTTCCCTCCATCCCTCCCTTTCTTCCTTTCTTCCCTCCCTTCCTCCCTCCCTCCTTCCCTCCCTCCCTCCCTTTTTTCCTTTTTTCCCTCCCTCCCTTTTTTCCTTTTTTCCCTCCCTCCCTCCCTCCCTCCCTTTCTTCCTTTCTTCCCTCCCTCCCTCCCTTCCTCCCTCCCTCCCTCCCTCCCTTCCTTCCTTCCTTCCTTCCTTCCTTCCTTCCTTCCTTCCTTCCTTCCTTCCTTCCTTCCTTCCTTCCTGCCTGCCTGCCTGCCTGCCTTCCTTCCTTCCTTCCTTCCTTCCTTCCTTCCTTCCTTCCTTCCTTCCTTCCTTCCTTCCTTCCTTCCTTCCTTCCTTCCTTTCTTCGTTGCTTCCTTCTTTCCTTACTTTTGTCTGTCCTTTCATCATCAGTCATCCCTCAATTCTCCTTCCTTCCCTACTCTCCAATCTCTTTATGTTTCTAGAAAGTACAGGTAAGAATATCTTTTTGATCTTTACATTGAGGATATATGGTTGTAATGTAATGAGTCAAGTCCAGGTCAGTCCTATGCTTTATAGTCTTCTTTCAAGAGGATAAATTATAACTCTACCTTGCCATCAAAGAGCATGTGACTAATTGCAACACGAATATAATCTATAATCCAAGTCTGCTAAAAATGAAAATGTATTTTTATTGTTTTTTCTCATTTATTCTCATTTATGTTAGATTGAAACATTTCCACTATAACCCATGAAAACAATAGTTCATGTGTGATTTAGTAGAACTATTTCCTTACCTCTCCTACTTCTTGGCACTGACAACGATAACACGTTTAAATTTATGTGGGTATCAAATTTTATTTTTTGAGCACATTGATATTCCGCAATTGATAATTTTACCTAATTTTTATTTTAACATAATATTTTGATTTATACCTACATAGCACTATGAACATTTCATTCATTTTGTATTCAGATTATCTGTAAATCTATTTAGACAATACCAAAAGAACCTAATTAAAAGGAAAATGTCTGATATCCATTTCTAATTGTCAATAAGCACAAATCATTGCAATTATGTAGTAATGGTGAACCTACCTTACTAAAGTATTATGCCCATCTTGCACCAAAAATATCATAAATAATAATCTGAAAATGTAGTTTAAAAATCTTTCTAATTATGAAATAAATGATACTACTATGAAAATAACATTATTTCTAATATTTTTTAATTTTGGAAAAAATTTGAAAATACTGGTGAAATATAACTAATTATTTTGAACATATTATTGCCTTAAAAGTTATTGAAAATTTTATGTTTTATTTTATGATTAAAAGAAGCTCAGAATGAAATGGAAGTTTTACTCACATTTTTAGGATATAATTATGTCCGGCATTTCTCTTGGCTTCTGTAGGTGGTTAACACCATAACTATGTGAGAAGAATTAACCAAAGTAGCAATTAGTGCATTGCAAGATGTCAATTGTTATGTGAGTAAGCAATCACATAGACAAATACTTAACACCAAAATAACCAATTTACTTTAACAAATCAATACCTCTGTTCTTTTTGTCTCTATATAACCTCAAAAATTGGAGAAATATAAATGCCACTTCATGTTATGGTTGTACTTAATAAGAATAAAATATAAGCCAGTAAAATAGATTATTGTTGAATAATATTTATTTATAAATATTTAATGCAATTAATGAGTGTTATTATGGAAATAGAAATAGACCTTTTATAATTTGCTGATACCCTGATATTCTTAATAGAGTATTATAGAAATTCATAATTTTAATGCTCGATACTACTCTTAGTCAAGAAGTTTACAAATAAATTTACTGTGAATTAATAAGAATATGACCCATAAAGGTTGAACTAGATGGCATTCCCACCAGCAGTGGATAGGAGTTCCTTTCTCTCCACATCCCCGCCAACACTGTTTATTCTCATTCTTTGTGATGTGTGCCATTCTCTGTGGTGTGAGGTGGTATCTCATCGTTGTTTTGATTTGCATCTCCCTGATGATTAGTGATGTGGAGCACTTTTTCATGTGTCTTTTGGCCATTTGTATTTCTTCTTTGTCAAAGTGTCTGTTCATTTCTTCTCCCCATTTTTTGATGGGATTAGATGTTTTTTTCTTGTAAAGTTCTGTCAGTGCCTTGTATATTTTGGAGATTAGCCCCTTATCTGATGGGTATTGGGTGAATAGTTTTTCCCACTCAGTGGGTGGCTCTTGTATCCTGGGCACTATTTCCTTTGAGGTGCAGAAGCTTCTCAGCTTAATATATTCCCATCTGTTAATCTCTGCTTTCACTTGCTTGGAGAGTGCAGTTTCCTTCTTGAAGATGCCTGTAATGTCCTGGAGTGTCTTGCCTATGTGCTGTTCTATATATCTTATGGTTTTGGGGCTGATATCGAGGTCTTTAATCCATTTGGATTTTACCTTCATACATGATGATAGCTGGGGGTCTAAGTTCAATTTTTTGCAAGCAGCTATCCAATTGTGCCAACACCACTTGTTGAAGAGGCTTTCCCTGCTCCATGTAGGATTTCCTGCTCCTTTATCAAAAATTAGTTGATTGTATGTCTGGGGAAAATTTTCTGAGTATTCAAGCCTATTCCACTGATCTGAGCTCCCATATGATCCAGCTATACCACTCCTAGGAATATACCCTAAGAACACAAAAATACAGTACAAAAACCCCATTCCTTACACCTATATTCATTGCAGCACTATTTACCATAGCAAGACTCTGGAAACAACCAAGATGCTCTTCAACAGATGAATGGCTAAAGAAACTGTGGTACATATACACAATGGAATATTATGCAGCTGTCAGGAGAGATGAAGTCATGAAATTTTTCCTATACATGTATGTACACGGAATCTATTATGCTGAGTGAAATAAGCCAGAGAGAGAGAGAGAGAAAAAAACGCAGAATCGTCTCACTCATCTATGGGTTTTAAGAAAAATGAAAGACATTCTTGCAATAATAATTTTTAGACACAAAAGAGAAAAGAGCTGGAAGTTCCAGCTCACCACAGGAAGCTCACCACAAAGAGTGATGAGTTTAATTAAAGAAATAACTACATTTTGAACTTTCCTAATAATGAGAATGTATGAGGGAAATGGAGAGCCTGTTTAGAGTACAGGCAGGGGTCAGGTGGGGAGGAGGGAGACTTGGGACATTGGTGATGGGAATGTTGCACTGGTGATGGGTGGCGTTCTTTACATGACTGAAACCCAAACACAATCATGTATGTAATCAAGGTGTTTAAATAAAAAAAAAGAATATGACCCAAGCACTTTGATTGTTATCAGTTGTTTTTGCTGGATAAAGAACCACTGATGAGAAATAGCTTATAATGTTATTTCATTATTTCTGGTAATAGCAAATATTGAAGGGTGCTCTTATCTTTTAGTAAATAGAGAATTAGGATAGTATGCCTTTATGTTAAAATTAAATTTAAAATAACCTTTAGCCTTTCATGTAAGTAAAACACCTGTCTATATTTTTTTCACGTAGAAACAAACTATATCAGCATATTTTTTAAATTAATGGATTAGTTATCAATAGTTGTTATTAAAAAAGCTTTTGCTTACACCTCTATGAGCAATATGATTATTCCCATATCCATACCCAAGTTGCTGTGCATCTGACCACCAATAAAGATCATCTAACCATTTCTCTATTCCTCCTCTTTTATTCACATTCTAATATTGTGTTAAACAAAACTTTTAGCTTTGTTGCTTTCTTGAAGATTTGTTTGCTAAAATAAATATATTTTAAGGAATAAATATGTACAAATCTCTTATAAAATTTAAATTCCCTGCGAATCAATAGATGGTCCAAAAGTTTAGCTTGTTATCTTGGAAGCTCTTATACCAATATCTAGAACTATAATAATCTTGGCGATTCTACATATACCTGCTTTTCTTCTTTCTTCCTCCTACTTCTTATTTATTATTAAAATTGTGGTTGCATTGGCTTATAGGAGTTTAATTGCTAATATTCTCAAAGTATAATGTTACTATACTCTACACACCACCAAAACGTAGTTCCACTTCATCACTACCCAAAGGACTCTTCTGGTTCAAGCCATCCCACTCTTCTCTCCGTCTTCAAGTGCTCTAATTTTTTTCAGAATTTAACAATATCAACATCTAGCAGTTTGCTTTTATTGGATGTTTATTCCCTTTGCATGGGTAAAGAAGTTTTCTTATGGGCTGGAGAGGTAGTGCATGGCGTAAGGCATCTGCATTGTGCTCGCTTGCCTAGGCTGGACTGCATGTGGTTCAATCCCCTGGCATCCCAAATGGTTCCCCAAACCAGGAGCGATATCTGAGCACATAACCAGAAGTAACCCCTGAGTGTCACTGTGTGTGGCCCATAATACAAAATAAAAAGGCATTGTGTCTCCATAATTTTGTATTTCATCTACATGTTTTATTTTACCATACACTGTTAATATTTTCAGTCTTTTATCATAAAACATGCTATGTGGGAATGTGGGTTTTGCTATTATTAAATAATATAAATATTTAACCAGATGATTCATTTATTAATAATCAACTAAATACAGAAAATGATATATTAATGCATAATTAACAATAATGAACATACGCTTTTAATGCATATTGAATTTTTTGTTTTAACCTTATTGTCTTAAATAAAAGCTGTCAAATATCTCCCTGTCACTCAATCACTATTGGACACATTTTTGAAATCTTCTGACACTTTGGATGTGTAATTATTTAACTGTGAATTCACATTATTCTCTCTTCTTGCATGTTGTCAGCTTGACTTCAGAAATTTTGAATGGCACCGATTACAATCTGGCCTTTTTACTCTGTGGCCTGCCTCTTTATTCTAAGCCCCATTCAGTCTACAATTTCTAAAAATATCCTATAAGTAGCATTTTATAATCTACATATTTTCTTTAACAAACCTGGAATTTAGAAGACTAGATAAAGACACTGACTTATCTAGTATTTAATTTTTCCCTACTCCACTCTAGATCAATTTTTTTTCTGTTTGTATACAGGAAAGGGTATCTGGGGAATTTTTGTGATCTCTTTTCTAAAAGATTTAATTCCCTCAAGATCTAATCACAACAAAGTAACCACCTACAGTACCATATAAATACCTTCACACTGGAGTGTAAGATGTCACCATACAAATTTTAAAAAGTAAGGATGATGGTCTGTCTCCTGTCCTGTCGCCTGAACCTCTTAGGAGTGAGCCAAAAAGAGATTCCAGAAAACTCGCTCTCCCAGAGGCTCATTCAAGGGCGGGAACACCAAGGAACTGCATCATAGCGTGAAAACCAGCAAAAAGCAGTACTTTGCAGAATTCAGGTTCCCCTTTTGTGATGTCAGGCTGGGAAAATCTATGAAACTATGCCTTCCTGGTGGGGCCCAACTGTGAGGAACTGTGAGTGCTGCCTGTGTGTGTCTGTCTCCTGTCCTGTCGCCTGAAACTCTTGGGAGTGGGCCAAAAAAAGGCTTCAGCAGAGCATGGCTCCACTTCATTATTCGGCCGTGCGTTCTTTCAACAAGAAGAAAATATCACACTAAGAACTGTGCTGGATTACTGAAACCCAGCATTTCTCCCCAGACTGTCTTCTCTGCTGTATGCTCAGGCGTAAGATTTGATCCTGTGTGAGGCTTCATCTATGGAGGAAACCCCTTCCTTGGAAGCAAGTCAACCCACCCATAAAGGGCAGCACGAGAGGAGTGTGTGTCCGCGTATATCATTTAGCCAGTGAACACCACTACAACACGTAGAAAAACCCACAATACAAGTGTGACAATGGGGAAACAATGCAGGCCAGCATCAGAGATAGAGAATGAAGATGACAGTTCTGATGACCAGAAAATGACCAACCAACTAATCAATCTCTCAGATAAGGGGTTTAGACAAACAATATGGAAGATGCTTAAAGAACTCAAAGAAACCATGGATTGAGTTGAAAAGAAAACTAAAAAGAACCAAGAAAATATGAAGACAGAAATCACAAAATTCTAAACTGAAATAACAGGTCAAATAACAAGCCTGAAAATATCAGTAAACTAATTGAATAGCAAAATGGATAAGCTCTACACCAGGGTAACAGAAGCTGAAAATAGAATTGGTGCTGTGTAATATGAGATAAATAATAACTCCATAGAGTGGGAAGATTGGAAAAAAACTTAAAGCAAATGAAGAGACAATGGAAAAATTAGTCAAAGAATGGAAACAGATAAAAATAGAAGTTTATGATAAGCTCAACAGAAACAACTTAAGAATCATTGGAGTCATAAAACCCAGGAAGGAAATTTCCAGAAAGTATCAATGGATAAGAACATCATTAAAGAGAAACTTCCAGAGCTAAAGAATATATGAGATCAAATCCTGCATGACCGAAGAGTACCAACCAAAAGAGACCCCAGAAAAAAATATCTCAAGACACATCCTAGTCACAATGACGAATCCCACAGTTAGAGACAGAATTCTGAAAACAGCAAGATCAGAAAGGGAAATTACTTTCAAGGGAGCATTCTTGAGATTTACAGCAGACCTGTAACCAGAAACACTCAAGGCCAGAAAGCAGTGGTGGGACATAGTGACAAAACTCAATGAAATGAATGCTGCACCTAGAATACTGTACCCAGAAAAACTTTCTTTCCGGGTTGATGGAAGAAAACATGGTTTCACAGATAAAAAAACAGCTCAAACTTTACAGACTCAAAAGCAGTCTTAAGAGAAAAACTGAAAGACCTGATTTAAGACAAGACTGACCAAAAGACACACCAAACTTTGATATAAAGATGGCATTAAATCCCAGGACAATTCCTTCTCTCAATGTCAATGGACTAAATGCACCAGTTAAGAGAAACAGAGTGGCTAAATGCATCAAAAAACTCAATCCAATATTCTGCTGCCTATAAGAAATGCACCTGAATAGTCAGAAAAAACACAGACTCAAAATAAAAGGCTGGGGAAAAATTATCCAAGCAAACAACACCCATAAAAAGCTGGATTTGCCATATTAATAGACAATTCAAACTTTATACTCAGAAAGGTTGTAAGGGACAAAGATGGAAAGTTTATATTAATCAAGGAGTATGTAGAGCAGGAAGTAATCACTCTCCTAAACAAATATGTACCAAATGAGGGTTCAGCAAAATATTTAATACAATTGTTGACATATCTGAAAAATAATATCAATAACAACACAATAATTGTGGGGGACCTCAAAAAGGCTTTGTCAACACTGAATGGGTCAACCAGACTGAAACCAAACAAGAGTATACAAGAAGAGAAATGGAAGAAAGAGGCCTAGTTGATATATATAGGACACTACATCCCCAGAAACCTGGATACAAATTCTTCTCCAATGTACACAGGACATTCTCCAGGATAGACTACATACTGGCACAGAAAACATACCTCTATAATATCAAGAGGATAGAAATCTTGCAGAGTACCTTCGCTGACCACAAGGCTCTAAAATTATATGTGAATTCTAAAGGGACACGGAAGAAAAACTTTAATACCTGGAAGTAAAACAGCCTAATACTGAATAACCAGTGGGTCCAAGATGAAATCAAAGAGGAAATCAACTTTCTTGGAAACAAATGATAACAAAGATACAAACGATCAGAACTTATGGGACACAGCAAAAGCAGTACTGAGAGGAAAATTTTAGCTTTTCAAGCACACATCAGGAAGGAAGAAGGGGCTTACCTGAGTAGCTTAATGACGCAGCTCATAGAACTAGAAAGCGCTTAAGAAAAGGATCCAAAAATAGGGAGACAGAAGGAAATAACAAAGCTGAGAACAGAAGTCAACGAATCTGAAAGATCAACAAAAGCAGAAGTTGGTTCTTTAAAAAAATAAACAAGTTTGATAGACCACTGGCAAAACTAACAAAGAAAGAGAGACAGAGAAAGAAACTTAATAACTCGTATTAGGAATAAAAAAGGAGAGATCACTACTGATATGGCATAAATTCAAAGGGTAATCATAAACTACTTTGAGAAACTCTATGCCACTAAAAATGAGAACCTGGAAGAAATGGATAAATTCTTGGCTCTTATAGTCCTCCATGGTTGAATGAAGAGGATGTAGCATATCTAAACACCCCATCACTATTGATTAAATTAAAATGGTAATCAAATATCTGCCCAAAAGCAAAAGCCCAGGCCCAGTGGATTCACTAATGAATTCTTTCAAACTTTTCAAGAGGAACTACTACCAATCCTGGCAAGACTCATGAAATTGAAAAAACAGAAGCACTTCCAAATAGCTTTTATAAAGCCAACATCACCTTGATACATAAACCAGCCAGAGATGCTACAAAAAACGAAAATTACAGACCAATATTGCTGATGAATGCAGATGCAAAAATCCTCAACAAAATCCAGGCAAATAGGTTTTAATGCCTCATTAAGAAGATCATCCCCTATGACAGGTGTCCTCAAACTTTTTAAACAGGGGTCAGTTCATTGTCCCTCAGACCATTATTGGAGGGTCTGACCATAGTGAAAACAAAACTTATGAACGAATTCTTATGCACACTGCATATATCTTATTTTGCAATGAAGAAACAAAACAGATACTAATACAATATGTGGACCGCAGGCCATAGTTTGAGGACCACTGCCCTACGATCAAGTAGGTTTCATCCCAGTATGCAAGGATGGTTTAACATCCGTAAATCTATCAACATAATACACAACATCAACAACAAGAAAAATAAAAACAACATGATCATATCAATAGATGCAGAGAAAGCATTTGATAAGTTCCAACACCCATTCTTGATCAAAACTCTCAGCAAGATGGGAATGGAAGGAACCTTTCTCAATATAGTTAAGGCCACCTACCACAAGCCAGTGGCAAATATTATCCTCAATGGAGAAAAACTAAAAGCCTTCCCTCTAAATTCTGGCACAAGACAAGGCTGTTCACTCTCACCACTCCTATTCAACATAGCACTGGAAGTACTCGCTATGGCAATTAGGAAAGAAAATATATCAAGGGAATCCAGATAGGAAAGGAAGAAGTCAAGCTCTCGCTGTTTGTATATGACATGATACTATACTTAGAAATCCCTAAAGACTCTACCAAAGCTTCTAGAAACAATAGACTCATATAGCAATGTGGCAGGCTACAAAATTAACACACAAAATAAATAGCCTTTCTATACATCAATAGTACTAAGAAATGGACATTAAAAAAATAACCCCATTCACAATAGTGCCACACAAACTAAATATCTGGAATCAACTTGACTAAAAACGTGAAGGATCTATACAAAGAAAACACAAAAGAGAAAAGAGCTGGAAGTTACAGCTTCACCTCAGGAAGCTCACCACAAAGAATGATGAGTTTAGTGAGAGAAATAACTGCATTATGAACTGTCCTAATAATGAGATTTTATGAGGGAAATGGAAAGCCTGTTTAGAGTACAGGTGGGTGTTGTGTGGGGAGGAGGGAGATTTGGAACATTGGTGATGGGAATGTTACACTGGTGATGGGTGGTGTTTTTTACATGAGTGAAACCCAAACACAATCATATATGTAATCAACGTGTTTAAATAAAATAAAATATTTAGAAAAAAGAAAAATAAAGTACGGATGATGGGGTAAAATCATTCTGTCTATAGCAAGAAAGGAAGATAGAAAGAAGCAAAAGCAGTTGCTTTACATAAAATCTTCTGGAGATTGGCACATATCTGTGTTCTATCCTGTCTTCATTAAAGGGATTGTTGACATAGTAGTTTCTATCTTCAAGAAGAGGATATTTAATAAATATTGACATATTTGAGATGTATTCTATAATGCCCAATTGGTTTTTCCTGTGTGACCATTTGTCACAAAAACAAACAGACAAGCAAACAATGGGAAAAATGTAGCTGAGGATACAGAATATTACATTACTGAGTTTAAAATCTTGATCCTAATCTGTAATTCTTCAATTTTCTCTTCCTACATTTGGTGGCCTAATAAATAGTAAGGTATTTATACAAACTCTTGTTAATAATAAAACAATATATTTGACCATTTTCTTTAAAGTGAAGAGAAAGTAATATGCATTTGATTTCACTTTTGTGGATTGAGCCACAATCCTAAAATAGGGAACATTCCATTTCTCCTTAGCCCCCATATCCTATCATATACATGTTTTATATAGCTATGTTTTTTTCTGAAAATTTTTCTTGACTTTTGATTATGATTTTAAGAATAAAATGCTGTTTCCTAAATGCTAAATGTTCGTTTTTTGTCTCATATCACACTTACATTTTTAATCTATTTAGCAAAGACAAAATTAGCACTACCAATTTTTTTGTATTGCCTCTGCTCAGTAAAATATTTCTTTTAGCGTATGCTATTCCTTTTATGTATTTTTTCAGTAAAAACCATATTTTTATTTTATTTATTTATTTATTTATTTTAATGTTTTTGGACCACACCTAGTGATGCTCAGAAATCGCTCTTGGCTTGGGGGACCATATGGGAAACCGGGGGAGCAAACCGCGATCCATCCTAGTCTAGCACTGGCAAGGCAGTCATTTTACCACTAGCACCACTACTCCAGCCCCAAAGAATCATAATGGTCAAAACAGTCTGTATCAATCCACCCAGTAGCTGCACCCTGCTACTCCTTATAGATCACAAATATGGTAGAACTTCATATGGCTCATAGAGTAAATAATTACATTTTCAACTATGAAAAACAAGTACTCTAAATAAAACAAAATTAAAAAGCATAGTAAAACATATTTCTTTATAAATCTTTCACATTTTAGCATTATGTAACTTGCTTAAATCTAGATATAAATGCCTGCAAGTAATGAATTATGTATTAAAATCTATATGGTGGAAGCCGCTGAACTCTGCTGGAACTCAGATGCCAGCACCCCTATCTGCCTGTCTTCTGTGCTGTGCTCCATTTTTGGCCTGATTTTATCCTGTGTGTGGCTCATCTGCGGATGGTTCACCTTCCCTCGAGCCTTCGTTGGAGGTGAGTTTACAAGCCCAGAAAGGGTGGAGCCAGAGGAGCACAGCCGCTCTTGCTTCACTTCCTGGATGTGCACATCATTTAGCCAATGAATACAACCACAACACGTAGAAAAACCCACAATACAAGTGTGACAATGGAGAAACAACGCAGGCCAGCGCCAGACATAGAGAATGACGATGGCAACACTGATGGCTTGAAAATGACCAACCAACTAGTCAGTCTCTCAGATAAGGAGTTTAAAGTCGCAATATGGAAGATGTTCAAAGAAATCAAAGAAAGTATAGAAGAGAACACTAATAAGAATCAAGAGAATATGAAGATAGAAATAAGAAAACTCCAAACTGAAATTTCAGGTCAAATAACAGGTCTGAAAACTCAGTAGATGAATTGAAGAAAAGCATGGGTGAGCTTTCCCATGGGTTAACAGCATCTGAGGATAGAATTAGTACACTAAATAATGAGATGAATAACAACTCCATACAGCAGAAGAAATTGGGAAAAAGCCTTAAAGCAAATGATCAAACAATGGAAAAATTACTCAAAGAATGGGAACAGATGAAAATAGAATTTTATGATAAGCTCAACAGAAACAACTTAAAATTCATTGGAAGAAAATCTCCAGGAATAATCAACAATCAAGAACATCATTAAAGAGAAACTACCAGAGCTAATGAATACATGCGATTAAATCCTGCATGCCCGAAGAGTACCAACTAAAAGAGACCCCAGAAAAAACACTCCAAGACACATCCTAGTCACAATGACGAATCCCACAGATATAGACAGAATTCTGAAAGCAGCAAGATAGAAAAGAGAAATTACTCTTTTCTATACTTGTGATTTACTGCAGACCTGTCACTGGAAAAGAAAGCAGTGGTGGGACATAGTGACAAAACTCAATGAAATAAATGCTTCGCCTAGAATACTGCACCCAGCAAAACTCACTTTCAGGTTTGAAGGAAGAATACATGGTTTCACAAACAAACAACAGCTCAGAAACTTTACAGACTTAAAACCATTCTTTTTTTTTTAAATATCCTCCACAACTTGCAGTTGCTCCTGCTACAGCAGGTCAACAGTTCTTTTTTCCTCCCAGCCACACTCTTGCCTAGGCTCACTATCTCAGTTCAGTTAAAAATGTCCCAAAGCACACATTTTTATAAATTTTATTATCATATTCTGTGTAATGCTTAATCAGCCTACTAAGATCATATGCCATATAAATACTGGTATATAAGTATAGCAGGTAGGAGATGAACAGTTAGTCAAATTGGAGATTCATAAAAGTTTGAAAATAGTTCTTTGTTAGGAAAACAGAATAATATGTTTTGTAGACTTTAAAAACATAAATTTATATAACCTTTTAAAATCTAGGAGCACATTAGTTTTGAATAAATGGATAAGATATTAGTCTGCTATATTTTATTAGTATCTAAATATTAGGATGTTGCTATAGACTTCAATATAAAGGAATTGAAGATGGTTAACCTCATAGCTCTATATTCACCAGGCTTACCATCAATGGTCAGTGACACCTCATAACCATATAGATTCTTTTTTTTTTTTATTTCTTCCTTTCACCTTCCCCTTTCTATGCCTCTGGCATCTACCTTGACATTATATACTGTATTTTCTGGGCATATAAGACGACCCCTAATTTTGCAGTTAAAACATAGGTTTAGGCCTATATTCGCTGTATCAGACAGTCCGTTTCTGTGCTGCAACTGTATGTACCACAGTGAGCCAATCACAACAAGCAAAGGTTCAAAGGTTATACTGTAATAGACTTCCTCTCTGACTCTGGCCAATCTGAGCAGTCTTTTTACAGTGTAGATTCGGGTCCAGAACATTGTCTAATTTGCATGCATAAAAAGCCTGCTTGAATTGGCTGAGTTAGAGAGGCGGTCCGAACAGCCTTGCAGTGATTGGTGCAAGATCGAGCTGGAAAATTTATTTTGTGGCAATATTAAACAATTTTCCTTTAGCGGCATATTGAAACATATTTTGGGATATATGGGCGTATAAGATGACCCTGATTTTCGGTTGATTTTATTTGTTTCAAAAGTCGTCTATTGTTTCTAGAAACTTTTTTGTAGAGGCTTTAGGGTTTTCTAGCAAGACTCTGGAAACAGCCAAGGTACCCTTCAACAGATGAATAAAAGAAACTGTGGTACATATACACAACAAAATATTATGCAGCTGTCAGGAGAGATGAAGTCTTGAAATTTTCCTATACATGGATGTACGTGGAATCTATTATGCTCAGTGAAATAAGTCAGAGAGAGAAAGATGCAGAATGGTCTCACTCATCTATGGGTTTTAAGAAAAATGAAAGACATTCTTGCAGTTATAACTTTCAGACACAAAAGAGAAAAGAGTTGGAAGTTACAGCTCACCTCATGAAGCTCACCACAAACAGGGAGAGTTTAGTTAGAGAAATAACTACATTTTGAACTATCCTAATAATGAGAATGTATGAGGGAAATAGAAAGCCTGTCTAGAGTACAAGCGGGGGTTGCGTGGGGAGGAGGGAGATTTGGGACATTGGTGATGGGAATGTTGCACTGGTGATGGGTGGTGTTGTTTACATGACTGAAACCCAAACACAATCATATATGTAATAAAGTTGTTTAAATAAAAAATAAAAAAATAAAATCTATATGGTGAGATAACACAGAAGGGTGCTACAGTGAGATTTAGCCTAAACTTCACTTCTAGAAGCATCACAGTATAGTTTACATTAGTTATGGTGTGTTATATAATCAAATCTCAATGCCCAGGAATAACCACTAATAGAGCACTCTCATAAATTGTTTCCACCATTAAACATAATCAGGATATATAAAATGTACACACTGTGTAGTCACTAAGAAGAGACAGCTTAGTTAACTATTTTTTAAATGAATGAAATGATTACATCACTTCCATTTTAGCCTTTGGGAAACTAAAAGTCAAACAAATTTAAGGCATTAAATTCTGTTGTCTTCGTAAAGCTATGTTTTCTCTGATTCCTGACTGCATATGCATATGCAGTGCATGCATATGATTTCTCTCACACATGTAGTTTGTATCTATTTATACTTTTCTCTTTTAATAATTTTTAGCTTTAGGATATTGAACATCTTTGGAAAATTAGACCGTTTCAAAGTTATATCTATTAGATAAAATTATCAGGGTACATTAAAAGTTGTATTTTATGTCTTTTATATTTTATTCTTATATTTTATACTTTATATATCATTTTATGTCTGTTTTATTTCACTACAGAGAAAAATAATAATCAGTTTTAGAAAAGGAAAGATATAATAAATACTTGATAATCAGTTTCAAATTTCTTTGGAACTTTCTAGCTGATGAAATTCACCTAGATGAATAAAATAAGAATGGTAAATAACTAATGAATTCCCACCATGGAAAATGCCATTTAAAATATAGCAGATATATAAAAAACTTACTTGCTGAAATGCATGATTTTTGATTTGGAATAAAGCTCTTTACTGTGTACTTCTGAGGTTTAAATTTACAAATGGAACTTTGCATTATTGAATTACTTGATCTGAAAACAAATAAACTTACATAAATTGATGTTGACAACTGTAAGGATGAGTTTTGAGTCTATGCACATTACAGTTATAAAAGGTAATTTCCTTTTTTTAAAATTAAAATATCCTTGGAAATGCCATATGTATTTTTTTTTTTACTGAACAGTTAATGTCACTGGTGCTCTTTTGTTTTACAGAAGCAAAAGCATGACTTAATGGACTTCACTGATGTTGCTTCAAAGTACAGCAGTTTTAATATGATATATAGTACAGTTTGTCATTTACATATAAAACATTCCTTTCATTTGCTATCAGATCTATCAGGATACAGGTTTCAGCCATAGAAGGTAAATGAGAAGCAGCAATTAAATTTGCTGAAGTGAAGAGAAATTCCAACGTGTGACATATTAATAGCACATCAGTGCAACTTCAACAGGTGTAATGAATGCTATTGACAATGAAATTTCTTTCAAAGGGTAGTTTTCAAAGAATTATGATACACTAACATTCATCTTAGAGTCAAAACTGAAGAACTTGATTTACCATGGCTTGTTTTCTTTAATTTGATATCTTGCTGTTTCTTCTTTTAAGACTGTCACATCAATACTATTTCTCCTTTGAATAGCTAAACTCTATTATATTTTAGATAACTGTTGTATAATAGATGCCATTTTATGAGCGTTGTTATTTTCATAAAGTGAAATATTTATTTGGATGGGCACTTACTAAGTCTGAGATCCCGTAAAACTATTTACTTGGACTTAGTAGAATTTGCTCAGTTTACAAAAGAGGTTTGCAACTGAAGTGACATTTTCCTCCACAAAGATTCAATAATGTATGCTGTGCTGGTAAATGGCTTGATTTATTTTATCACTTACAAAGTAAAAGCTTTGATTTAGAAAGTGCCTCTTTGTTATACTGTGATATAGAAGATAGGGAAGTTATTGCAGCTCTTGATTTATAAAATACACAATGTTTAATTTTAAAACAGCTTCTGTTATTTTCTAGTAACCATGATTACCCTTTGGCAGTTCAAAGAGGCACTAGAAAGTCATAGCTTATTTATTATCTCAAATCAGAATAACAAAATAACTCTAGACAGAATATATTTTTCAACAGCTTCTTTAAAAAATCTATTAAATTAACAAAAAACACATTGTAATGGCATATAGAGTTCTGAAAAAAATGACATCATCAAACATTAAGTTTAGAAAATAAAATAAAATGTAATCATTTCACAAAATTTAATCAAAAAAAGTCATAAGTGGGGCCAGAGAGACAGGACAGCACAGTATTTGCCTTGCATTCAGCTTATCCAGGTTCAATCCCTGGCATCCTACATGGTTTCCTAGCATGTCTAGAAATGGTCCTTAAACACAGAGCCAGGTGTGATCACTGAGCACCTCGGGATATGGCCACTCCAACCAAGAACAGTCATATATTAAACACTATTTTGAACTCTAGAATAATGTTATTCGAAATAGAAACAGTACTTTTCTGGGTTGTTATATTTTTGTACAATATGTATAATTGTATAAAATAAAATGTCAACTGTAAAAGTTGCTTCATTATAAAAATAAATAAGATAGGGAACTAAAATGACATTGTGAATGAATCTGGAAGAATTTCTAAATTAAATGATTATTTATTCGAAAGCAAAATTTAAAGAGAACATTTAAATAACCGAGTCCCTAAATGAAGCATAAACATGAGAGAAAAGTATAAGGAACACATTGTTATTTTCTATTTTGTTTTTGTTTTTGCTCTGCCACCATATTGGATGCTGAAGATTGAACCGAATCAGAGGCAAATAAGGAAAATGCCCTACCCACTGTATTGCTCTGGTTCTATATGAAACATATGTGCATAAACCTTGACTACTGAACTACATCCCTCATCAGCTAAGATGTGATCAGTTTGGATGGAATATTTGAGGGAATGAACAGATTTTAGGAGATGAGTTGTAAGATTGAAAGTTTAGTTGAGTGAAGAGAGAACAATATATTTGGGATTTGTGAGATGCTGCAAACCCCATTATTTCAGTTTTTTAGCCAATCTATGGCAATCAGGGTTTATTATTTACTTTTTGCTTAGAAAGTATCTTATGGGGCTGGGCGGTGGCGCTGGAGGTAAGGTGCCTGCCTTACCTGCGCTAGCCTAGGAGACGGACCGCGGTTCGATCCCCCGGCGTCCCATATGGTCCCCCAAGCCAGGAGCGACTTCTGAGCGCATAGCCAGGAGTAACCCCTGAGCGTTACCGGGTGTGGCCCAAAAACCAAAAAAAAAAAAAAAAAAAAAAAAAAAAAAGTATCTTATGACACTGCTGAGGGATCATATGTAGTACCACTGACCAAACTAGGATTTGCTATGTTGCAATTCCAGTGCCTTAGCCACTATGTTATCTCTCAGGCTCAAGACTTTAATAAAAATAAAATTGAGGTAAAATGTATTTATATAATTGTAGATATTATTTAATACTTTTACTAAGTATATATTACTTTTCCACAATACTGCATATTAAATACAGTTTTAACACTTGTTAAAAGCAATTTCTACTTTATAGTTTTACGGCCCTAATAAATCAGCTACAAAATGGGTGTTTAATAAAAGTACAATAAACTGGAGAAATTAGTGGGCAAAAGGAACCCAGAAATTCATTCATTCTTGTCCCCTAACATACATATTTTGCTTCAGTTTGAAACTGACACCTCTCTCTCCAACTATCTTCTTCACTTGTAATCCCTGGAAAGACTTTCGGTTATTTTTCCTCATACAAAAATATAACTTTTCCCTAGAAGCAACAACATATTTAGTCAGTACCTTATTTTCTAAAACAATTTTATGTCCTCATAATTATCAAATTGACTTCACTTTTTTCTTAGATCCTTATCTCTGAGAAGCCTTTAGTGATACTTTAAGTTTGTCAGATTCCCCACACTGGAATTCTCTCATCAGACAGAACTGCATTAGTATGTTTTTCTTTGTCTTCCAGTGCTTGCTAAGCTCCAAATCTGTTGCTGGTGTTGATCCTCATCTAATGAAATATTTGGCACAGAATCAACAAACTATTCACATGCATTGAAATGAATTTTGAACAGGCAAATTTTAATCTGATAAAACGTACCAATTGCTATTCTATATTAAATATAAAAGGTACAAGTGAAAGGTTATATTATGTTATTTCTCTTACTTTATAACATTATTTTAAATTAATGTTCTGATTTAATTTTGACTTTAACTAATAAATATTTAAATGTCCTTGTTGGACTGTGGTACTGATTAATTTTTTCTTTCAAATATTATGTAAATGCTATATTTCATAATCGAGTTTCCAGAGTTGCGTGTGCAGCAGTCTGTCATCAAATCATAGTTTGAATTTTACCAAGTGAGAGAAAAATGACTTTATGACCTTTTTATATCTTAAAAGTTAAGTATTTTATTATAAATTTCACAGTTTGACTATGTACAATGCAAGATTCTTATCCACTGTTCTATCTCTCAGACATCAATATGGAATCTTTCTTAATGGAAGAACCTTAATGGAGTTTGTAAAAAGGGGATAGAAACAGAGACAGAGACAAAGAGGGGTCAGACTGTTGAAAACACTATGGTGTTCTATTTGAATATGAGAGTTTTTAACATGGAATAACAAGCATCATTAACAGAAAGTCGATAGCTTCTAGACTACATAGAAGTTAAGGAAATAAATTTTTCTTTAATTTATCAGAAGGACCCATCCCAAATCAAGTTTATTCAAGAGAGATTTATTGAGAACTTTTGACCTCCAGGACTGCTGTAATTTTTTACAGCACCAATTGGGAATTAATACAATGAGTAAATTAATGTTTCTGACATGTGGAGATGACTCCAGAGATGATTTCTTAGAAAAAAGAATATTGTACCTTTATTTATTATTTTTATTATAACCAACTCAACATAATTTAATTTTAATTTATACCCAATTTTTTTTTAGCAGTAACCCCAAATACATCTAAGTGAATATTTTCTGCTCTTTCAACTTGCAAGGAATCCATATCCAACATCAAGAAAGTCTCTAATACCACTGTAATCTTACTCAGATATCCCTTTTAATTTATTCCTGAACCTGATTTTCTATGAATTCCTCATTCATATGCTAAACGTATCTTACTTTTCACACATGTATTTTTATGTTTTTCTTTCTTTGACTTGCACCACTGAATTTAAGACTTCAAGTTCAATGTACATACAAATTTGATACACATTATAAGTGAAATCACATATAAAATTAAAAAAGGAGGGGTTGGAGCAAAGTTGCAGCAGTAGGGCATTTGCTTTACATGTGACTGAAGCAGGAAAAACCGTGGTTCGACCAACTAGTGTCCCATAAGGTCCCTCAAGCTAGCAGCGATTTCTGAGCACGAAGCCAGAAGTAACCCCTTAGCATAACCGGATGTGACCCCAAATCCAAAAATAAATAAATAAATAAAAGGAAATTGAGCCAATTATCTTTTCCACAACGTATTTAAGTAGTATCTGTATAATGTAGAAGAAACTCAAGAATGGAAGATATTTTATTTATTTATTTTTACATAATTACTTTAAGCACTGTGGTTACAAAATTGTTCAAGGTTCTATAGAATGTATACTTCCCTTCACCAGTGCAATGTTCCCACCATGCAATGTTTTCAATTTCCCTCTCACCAACCCACCCTCATCTGTCCATGGGGCAGGAATTTTGCACCCCCTTTTTTGGCACTGTGCTTTGCACTATTGTTAATGAATGGGTACCATACATGTCACTTTCTCCCCCTTTCACCCCATTTTTGTCCAGAGTAATAACTTTCAATTAATCATTGCTAAAATGGACTCTTCTCCACCCTAAATGCACTCACTGCTCTTTGTGGCAAGCTTCCTACCATGGACTGTTTCTCTGGGCCCTCCTCTCTATGGCCTATGGATATTATTTACATACTCTCTTTTGTTCTTATTATACCACACAAAAGATCTAGAACATTCACTGTCTATCTTTTTTTCTCTGACTCATTTTACTCAGCATAAAATCTCCAAGTCCATCCATGTATAAACAAAGTTCATCATCTTTTTTTCCCTAAAGGTGCCTAGTATCACATTGTGTTGATATGCCTGTTTCTTTAAGCACTCATCTGTTCTTGGGTAATGGGTAGTTTTTGGATTTTTAATATCTTAAATAGTGCTGAGGTGAACATAGAAATGCAGACGGCTGTTTTTCTTTATGGTGTTTTTGTCCTGGAATCTAGCCCCAAATGAACAAGATTGAAGCATGGGTTCCACAATCACTAAGAAAATAAGGCAGACATAATAGAGAAAATCATGGGGTCTGGAAGCCCCCAACTCATTGTCTGAGAGTCCTAACTATAGACCAGGTAGGACATTTATTTTTCAGATTAATCAAAATGAGAAGGGAGCTACAGACAAATTATTACCTAATACTAACTAAACCAACAGGGTGGGTGGATTCATTTAATAAGGGATGTCTGAGAAAAATTGAAGCTAAGGTAAAATCTGAAGATGGTTTTCCTCTGGGAGAGTTGGCAGATAAAAGAATGATGCAGGACTTCTACCAGTACGTCATTCCCTGCAGGCACCTGTGTACAGGGAATTTAGAAGACCCTTTATGCACCCCACTCAGCAAATCATCAATTCTCCAACAAAATTTTTTTTTCTTGGATGTTTTCATACTCAACATTTTTGAGTTCCTAAGGTATATCCCTAGGAATATAGCAATACCACTGTATTGCTGGATCATATGAGAAATCAACTTCTATTTTGTTTTGAGGAATATACATATTGTTTTATCAAAAAGCTGAACTTGTATATATTCTCATCAACAGTGAACAGGAGTCCCTTTCTCTCCACCTCCATGCCAGTACTGTTTGTTCTTGTTCTTTGTGTTGTGTGCCAGTCTCTGTGGCATGAGATAATATCTGATTTTTGTTTTGATTTTCATCTCCCTGATGATTAGTGATATGGAGCATTTTTTTCATGTGTCTTTTGGCTATCTGTATGAGGAAATATTTGTTCATTTCTTCTCCCCATTTATGTATGGGATTAGATGTTTTTTTTCTTACTTATTTCTATCAGTACCTTTTATATCTTAGGCAATATATTCTTATCTAATGGTTGCTGAGTGAATAATTTCTGCCATTTCATGGGTAGCCTTTGTATCCAAGTCCTGTTTTCTTTAAATTGCAGAAGCTTCTCAATATAATAAAGTTCCATTTGTTTATCTTTGCTTCCACTCGTTTGGACAATGGTGTTTCATCTTTGAAGATGTCTTTAGTTTCAATGTTGTGAACTGTTTTGCACACATTTTCTGCTATCTTTCTTATGATTTCAGAACTGATTTCAAGGTCTTTACTCCATTTTGATTTTTGCTTCTGTGTACGGCATTTAAGAGATGTCCGGGGCACATTATTGCATATAATTGACCAGTTTTTATATCACCACATGTAAAAGAGGCTTTCCTTGCTTATATTTTTGATCCCTTATAAAAGAATAATTGGTCATAAAACTAGTTGGTCAGTCTCAGTATTTTCAAATTTATTCCTTTAATCTGAGGATATGTCTTTATTCTAAATATTGCTTAGTTTTTCTTGGTAATTTCTTATTCAAAGTAATTTCAAGAGTGTTTCACCCTCTTAAAATATGTCAAGGTTAATTTTAGAGGGATTTCATTAAATCTGTGCAATGCTTTGGGAATTATATCCATCAATGTTATTATCCTCCCAATTTATGAGCAGTGTATATGTCTCCATTTCCTTGCATCTTCATTAATTTTTAAACTAGTGTTTGCAGTTTTCTTTGTATAGGTCTTTCACCTCTTTAATTAAGTTGACTCAGTGGTACTTGATTTTCTGAGGCCCAATTATGTATTGGGCTGTTTATTTTTTATTTATTTATTTTTTTTGGTTTTTGGGCCACACCCGTTTAATGCTCAGGGGTTACTCCTGGCTATACGCTCAGAAGTCGCTCCTGGCTTGGGGGGACAATATGGGACGCCGGGGGATCGAACCGCGGTCCATCCTATGCTAGCGCTTGCAAGGCAGACACCTTACCTCTAGCGCCACCTTCCCGGCCCCTGGGCTGTTTATTTTAATGTCTCCTTCTTCTCTTGTATTATTTGTATATAGAAAAGCCATGGAGTTTTGTATGAATATTTTGTAGACTGTCCATTTACAAAAGAAATCTTGTTCCTAGTAGCTTTTTGGTAGTCTTTAGGATTTTCTGAATAAGTATGTAATCAGCAAACAGTAAGAATTTGACTTCTTCCTTTTCTATCTGGAAACCCTTGATAAATTTTTCTTGCCTGATTCATATGGCAAGTACTTCCAGTATTATATTGAATAGAAATCGCAAGAGGAGGAAAATTCCTTTTTGTCAAATCTTATAGGAAAGTAATAATTTTCTCCATTGAGTATAATTTTTGCCATGAGCTTATGGTAAATGGATTTTACTATAGCGAGAAAAGTTTCTTTAATTCCTATCTTTTATTTTTTGGGAGTAGGGGAGACTTTGGGCAATATCTGATGATGCTCAGGGGTTACTCCTGGCTATGTGCTCAGAAATCACTACTGGCTCAGGGGACCATATGGGACTCCAGGGATTAAACTCAG
Organism: Suncus etruscus; assembly: GCF_024139225.1. Classification (NCBI taxonomy): domain Eukaryota; kingdom Metazoa; phylum Chordata; class Mammalia; order Eulipotyphla; family Soricidae; genus Suncus; species Suncus etruscus. The sequence continues at coordinate 55,331,886 of NC_064860.1, read as the reverse complement.
GTCTGTCTGGGTTAGCTATGTGCAATGCAAATGCTGTATTACTGTGCTCTCTCTACGACCCCTCAATTCCCATGAACAGGAGCTACACCTTGTCAGATGCTTTCTCAGCATCTATTGATATGATCATCTGATTTTTATTTATTTTTTTTAGAGATATCAGAAGGCCATCAATGTGTTCAAGTCATGAAAGGCTTATGAGATTTTCTTATTCATTGTTTGGAAGAATATGAGTAAAACTGTTATCCTGATTTTCAATCTGCAATAGTAAAGTAGTTACTCTGGTGATACTAAAAATATTTTCAAAATTGAAAACATTTTTTTTTTAGAGTTTGTGACTATCTTAGCTGGGATCACCAACATATATGTTCTCCTATCTGAAAAAAAATTCTGGGGAACTTGATATTTGCAATCGCTTTAGGAAAACAATGGTCCCTTTATCTTTGGATTTCTAACTCTTGTCTGAGTATCCAATAAACAGCTTGTGAGAACTCTATAGGGAAAAGACGCTTAAAACTAAAATTTCTAACTTTGTGATGGAGTAATCAGCAAGGTGCCATAAAAGAAAAGATAAAAGTAAAAGAAAAGATAAAAATCAGATGTTTATATCAACTGAAGCAGAAGAAACCTTTAACAAGATCTATCACCCATCCATGATAAAAGCCCTCACAAAAATAGTGATGGAAAAAAATTTCCTCAAGATAGTTAACAGTTATAAAAAATCTCATTGCCAATATTATTCTTAATGGTGAAAAAAATGAAAACATTGCTACAGAGATCAGGCACATGCCAGGAAAGCCACTACCTTCACTATTTTGTAATAAATTCTAGCAGGAGCAAACAGGCAAAAAAGAAAATCAAAGATATCTAAATAGAAAAAGAAAGTAAAATTGCCACCATTTTTAGATGGCATGATGATATATAATGAACACCCTAAATTATACACAAAAGTCTCCTTGATAAAATAAACTAATATTATAAAATGTTCAGCTACATTTACAAGTCAATATGCAAAAGTCAGTTACAAGCCTATATATAAATCATGACTAAGGGAAAAAAGAGCTTAGACTATATCCCATTTAAGATAATGTCCAAAGAATCAAGTACTTAGGGAAACAAGTTAACAAAAAAAATGGGAAGACTAAATCTTGCAAGCTTCACAAAACTTAAAAAAGACATTGAATTAGGCCTTGGTATATGAAAACACATTTCATGTTTGTGGATTATAAGAAACAATATTTTTTCTTTTTTTTTTTTTTTTTTGGTTTTTTGGGCCACACCCGGTGACGCTCAGGGGTTACTCCTGGCTATGCGCTCAGAAGTCGCTCCTGGCTTGGGGGACCATATGGGATGCCCGGGGATCGAACCGCGGTCCGTCCTAGGCCAGCGCAGGCAAGGCAGGCACCTTACCTCCAGCGCCACCGCCCGGCCCCAAAGAAACAATATTTTTTCAAAATGACTGCCCTATCTAAACTACTGTAAGAATCAATGCAATTTTTAACCAAATTCAGACAACAATATTCAAGGACTTAGATCAACCCATTTGTAATGTTAAGGAATGCAGAGTAAATATCCACACCACAGTGCTAGCAACACTGAAATTAGGAGACCCAAACTTTAACAGTCAAACTTAAAATGGCAGGCATGTGTCAATATAGCAAGCTGTGGGAAGGGGTTAAATTGGTAACTTGGAGATATAAGTGGAGGAAAACTGATACAAGTGGTGAGAAAATTGCTGGAATATCTCATTACTAAAATTAATTATAAATAACTGTTAATCACAGAACTTTGATAAAATAATATTTAAACTATCTTTTTTTTTTTTTTTTTTTTTTTTTTTTTTTTTTTTTTTTTTTTAGTTTTTGGGCCACACCTGGTAGCAATCAGAGGTGACTCCTGGTTCTGTACTCAGAAATCACTCCTGGCAGGCTCAGGGGAGCATATGTGATGCCAAGGATCCAACCTGGGCCAGTCGTGTTCAAGGACCTACACACTGTTCTATAGTTCCAGCCTATTATTCTAAAATTCTTAAAACAGAAAATACTAAATGAAACTTTTCATGAAATAAATAAAAAACAATTCATCTGATTATCAGATACAGGAATGAATGTGGAGACTATCATGGTAAAGAAGTTTGTCAGAAGAATAGGGACAGAAAATGAAAGTTACTTCTTCTTAAATGTGGACTATAAGGAAACAATGCAAGAATAAGAAGTACCCAAAGGCAACATAAACTGAGCTAGTTTTCAGTAGGGAGATCACTGCATAAAGGGATGGTGGGGATAGAAAGGGAGACAATAGTGGGGAAAGAAATAGTAGAGGAAAGTGGTGAACAGTGTAGTCTGGGATGTTTTATGAAAGAACGCTATTTAACAAAATTGCAAACCAGAGTACCTAAAGTAAAATAATAAATAAAACCTCAAATAATTTAAAACTCACCAGGAATCTATTTATTATTTGATCTGTTTAAAGTCTGAATCAATTGGGGAAGATTGGAAAAAAGATAGGTACATTGGGGAGATATAAATTTTATTTTTTCTCAAAATATTATTCTTTCCCAATTTACAAGAATCTAGCAAATAGTCAAAAAAAATTTTTTGGAAAGAATAAAGAGATCATTTAAAGTAAAAAGTTAACTGAAAAAAACTGTTTTCAAATGATTACAGTAGTTGTGAAAAAGGGTGAAAATCTTGAAACAGAGTCATTATAAGATTTTTATTATAATATCAGACTGACTTTTGATTTCTTTGTCTTATAATATATAATATTTTCTGTGTAAAACATCTCTCTCTCTCTTTTTCTTTTCGGGTCACACCTGGCGGCACTCAGGGCTACTGGCTCTGCCCTCAGAAATAGCTCCTGGCAGGCACTGAGGTCTATATGGGATGTCGGGATTTGAACCGCTGTTGATTCTGGGTTGGCTGCTTGCAAGTCAAACGCTCTAACTCTGTGCCATCTCTGAAGCCCCAACATCTAAGTTTCTTTTTTTTGGGGGGGGGGGTGTGTGTGGGATGGGGCTCACACTCTGCAGCCCTCTGGAGCCCTCTGGCTCCTGCTCAGAAGTCGCTCCTGGCAGGCACCGGGGACCATATGTGATGGCGGGATTGGAACCACCGTCCCTCCTGGATCAGTTGCTTGCAAGGCAAACGCCCTACTGCTGTGTTATCTCTCCAGCTCTTTCTTATAGGAGCACTCACATGACTCAATAATCAGTACATACATTACAGAGCAAGGCACAATAGTGCCAGCCGGGCATATTTTCCCAATTTTAATTGTATTCCAGAAAAAAAAATCTTCCATCTAGCTTCTACCATTCTAGAATACCATTATCTTCATTGGAATGAGAATGTTAATTAATGTACAGTTTCACCTGCTTTCAGCTCTGCTATATAGCATTGGAAGTATAAACCTTAATGGTTAATTTCAGTCTCTTCTCATGTGATTTTTCTCCCTTTTGTGTAAACAATGTTCTCTTGGTTATACTGAAGAACACAGGTACCATTTTATCTAATCTTGTATAAAAATTAAAGTAACATCTATTATTTTAACTTTCTGCCACTAGTTTTCTTATCCTTTCCCAGTATAATTCTATGGTTGACATTGTTATAATTTCTTTTTGTGTCAATCACTATAGCATCATAATTTGAAGTAGCTCTCCTAAAATGTGTTGGGATTAATTCTACGTGTCCATGAAACAGTGCTAGATCTTTGAACAAGGAAAAGTGATTGCATGCATATCCTCAAATCTCAATTTTTTTCTAGTTCAAGATTCAGGAGATATCCTCACAAATACATATGCTACTCTTCATAAGGTGTTGCATGGATTTTTTATAACTCAGATACTTCATCATATAGAAAGGACTAAACTTTTCTGCTTGACATCCTGGATAGATATTACAGTGTATATTGTATTTGCCTTGAATATATCCAAACCAATTTCAATCTCTGCACATCATATAATACCCCAATCCTGCCAATTCTGATTCCTTAGCTCAAGGAATGACTATGCTGCATAGAGTCCCCATTCAAAAATAAAATAAAAGCAACTTTTTCTCTTGCTGTTTGCTGAATTTTAAAGTTCAGTGATTTTTCTGGATACAGAGATAAATATAAGATTAAATTAAGGGCTAGAACATTGTCCTGATAGCTGGGATGTTATTTGCATGTCACTGCTTTTGTGACAATTATTTGTGTTCATGTTGCTTGTGTCAGCACCGATGAGTAAAATTAAATCATAGTTTTAAGTGCTCATACACAATTTTTCAATAATTCACTTATTCCCACTCCAGTTCTGGTTGTATTCAAGAAGTTCTATGATTTTTATTTTTTAATTTTTTAATAATTCTTTCACCTTTATAGTTAATTCTTTGTCCTGATTTGTAGCAGTTTACACTGTGGCTGCAAAAGTTGAAGGGCTGTTAAACAATGCCATGGAGACCTTTTGACTGCTGCAGCATGCATTGAATTGCTATTTGGCTCACATAAACCTCTTCTGATTTAAGACTTCCAAAGTAATCCAATCTGTCCTGAAATCTCCATCATTACTGCTGCCTTCATTCTGTTCAAGTAGTAAAACTAGAGTACAACTCAATCATTACCCTTCTTTCTGTGCTTCATCCAGAGCCTAAAAAGTGATGATTTCAAGGCCTTCCTACTATGCAGTATCCTCGGTTAAAACCCTCTACTTCCCACCAGCAATGAGATCTTGTTACCAACTGACAGGTGAGAATTTCAAACTGAGTGTCTGCTTCTTAGGGGCATTTATGCTGCAATTGGTATAGTTTAGGAACCTTCTGAAACAGAAAGTGTCAATTCCCTCTGGAGAGTTTTGCTGAACATGTAATAGCTTGAAATATAAACTGTTAGTATTACTTGGTGAGAGAAAGGTTCAAGGTGATATTTACTGACTAAATTTTTATAGCTAAAAAAAACCCTACTTATTATTATTTCTTTCTATAGCATCTTTCAGATGCTAACAATGTTTATTATTTTTAATCAGGTTATATTAAACATAAATTTTCAAAAAATTATTTGCATGCCTTTTCTTTTTATTTTGCAAAAGAAATACTTTCTGGAACTGTAAAGTCAATCAAATAATTTATCATTAATGTTAAATAGTTTTGTAGATTATCTTGGAAAATTAAGTTATAGTATAGTGGGTATGGTACTTCTTTTGCAAGCTATAAGGTTCAATCCCTGGAGACCCCTATTTTCCAAGCTCTGCTAAACATTATTATAGAACCAGGACTAAGCTCTGGCAATGTGTGGCACCAAAGAAAATTAATAAAATTGAAACCTATAACATAGCAAGACATCTTCATATACCAATATTTTAAGTACTAACATAAAATATTAACTGACATAATAACATATTTTGAATTTTTCTAATTATACATTACATCTTCTATTTAATGATCTGTGTTGTATTCTATATTAATATTTTTAAAACATATTTTGGCAAAATATGTATTAATATACATATATGATTTTTATACTCAACATTGTTTCTGATGGCTAATTAATTTAGATGCAGCTAAAACAAATTATTCAATAAAACTAATACAACAACATTGGTAAAATTAAAAATATTTACTAACACATGGGTTACATAGCATGTAAACTAGTTAATTTATTTGATAACTTTAAATTTCTCCCACTGAAAAGATATCCAATCAAATTGAAAATAAAATGGCTCCAACCAGGGTCTCTCTTCACCTACTCATCTATGTTCAAATAGACATCAGGATCAGGTAGGAGTACATTTTAGAACAGATGGAAGAAGTAGGTAGGGCTCCTATGCCCAGAAAAAAGATAAGAAAACATGGATCTTTGTCACCCTATCCGAGGCCAAAATACTAATCTCACCCGGAGAGGCAGACCAGCCCACTTCTGTGAGGGGTCTATGGAAGGTTTACAAAGGGGTTGCCTAAGGGGTGTAAAGGGATTCAGGAGAGAGAAGTGGCTTGGAGAGCTGGGAGCATGGAGAGTTACAGGGACACGTTTAAGCGCAGGTCTAATTATGGAATCTGCTTAAAAGGTTAGAATAGAAGCCACACATGTGATCTTTTATTAATAAAGCTTCATGCCTCCTGAAATCTGACTGCTGTACATCATTTCCTCGTTGCTACCCTGAACCTTGAGACCCACTAGCTGGAAAAGGTTATAGGTACCTGGCCCAAGCTGGCAGAGAAAGGCCTCACCATCCATCCATCACCATCCACAACCATAACAAGACTCAATAATTAATATGTATTTCTGCAGATCCTGTCTATAGATGTACTTGTGGCAGGAAATTACAGAAATCTGAGATGTCACAGAAGTGATAGGGTAAGTTGGAGAGAGGGCCCATGACAGGTAACAGAGAAGCAATCCCTACCAAGGTATACAGATTTCCATCTGTCAGTCTTGGAGTGAGAAATATACACTGGAGAGAAAACTCTGTAGGTCAAGAACAGGAAATATACACAAGAGGCAGACAGACAGCAAGGAAAAGGACATTAGACTTTGTACACTGGACGAGGCATCAAAGGAAAGGAAAAGTGTTATCATGTACTGATAAAAGGAGGACTCTTAATATTGGAAAGCTACTGATTTATTTCTTTGAATTTTACAATAAACTTACTTTTGAGTTTTGTATACGAATCTCTCATTTGATTTTCAAGAACCCTTTAGCACAAGGAAAAGATACTTTCCCACTAACAAGACTTTTCAGAAAAATGACCAGTGTTATAAAATTCTCTGTTCCTAATTAAATTATGCTAGTTCATGTTTAATTCACATTCTAAACAAAGGTGATAGGGTTGGTAGCTCATTCACTTGTAATGACAACCAAACTAATCCTGAGTCAAAAATGTTTGTCCTTACAATATACTCTCTGCAGGCTCATTTTATCAGAAGAGACTATTTATTTTTAACTTGGTTGGCTCAGGGACATGTTTAGTGAGCACTTTTGCACATATAATCTGATCTACTTGTTAGAATATTGGAGAGGGCATGTGTGATGCCTTGGTAGTTTATCAGATATCATTTGAATCTCCAACAAGTCATAATTAACTTTGTTTTTAAAGAAGAGAACATCAGGGTCACCAATAACACATTCTGGGAAGCCAGCCAGGACTCTACCATGGGAGCCATGATGTCTAAATAAACTGAGTAGACTATATGTGTGATATGTGCTGATCTGAAACAAGGTGATGATTAACATGGTAAGGGAAAGGATATGTCTAATAAAGTGGTCAGAAGACTTGGAGGGATCAGAATATTAGTGTTCAATTCCATGGAAATAGTTTTTTTTAAATATCTATGATGCTATTTTAGAATCATCAATAAATAAGGCAAATTTGAATTTAAGAGTGAGAGTGTCTTTTTTGTTTTAAATACAATGGTGTGACTCCATCTTGATGGAGTCATAATAAGTAACTAGATAAGAGGACATACAAAAGTTTTATTAGCCATAGCTAGTATTTTGGTAATAAAGAACTTGTGTTCTAATGTATCATCTTTCCTGCATAAATCAAAAATTGCATTATATAGGAAAAAATTTGGAAGTATATTTTTATAAGAGGCAAACTACAGATCGGTGAACAGCAAGATGGTTAATCCACAAACCTTAAAGTGTTTCTTCTAGTTTTTTGATACACAGTTCAGAGCACATTTTTACTTCCTTCTAAAAATATTGGGTGAAGAATTAGGAAAGAAAAAATTGTTTACAATTTCAACATATCTAGCCTTTGAGGAATTTTTTGAAAGTTATTAAAATTATCATAGGACCAATTTTAGGGTCAATATAGGATTTTTAAGATAAGGAGATTTAGAGATACTAAAAACAATATGACATTCACTGGCCAATAATATACAAACAATTCTCAATCCATACCAGAGAATGTTTGAATTCCATCTGAAGTTTAGTAGAAACAAACTGAATTTTATATAAGGTACTTTATAAAACTCTCAAAGATAATGTGAGTTTCACTTATTCACTTTCCACAGAACTACTCTGTAAAATACTTTTTATATTTAACCAGTTTTCTGTCTTTAAAATGGAAAATGTTAATCTCTTGTTATTATTTAACCCATACAACAGAAAATGCCCAACTTTAATATTTTCATCTTAATTTCACATTGAAATTTAGTATCCTGCTTTTTTCTTGTACACATTTGTCCTATTTTGTACTTGCCTCTTCTCAGTTTCAAAACTTTTTCCTGATTCTTTTTATTAGGCAAACTGATACTGTTTCATCATCATGGATGTGGCCCTCCATTAAAATACACATATTCTTTTATTTTGGCAAGATGCTGTCACAAGGCTTCATTGAAAGTTAATAACTCTTGTTTTGAGAATATTTGTCAAGAATAGTTTAAACTGTCAATTAAAATAATATCTTGAAATCTGTATACTCATTGAAAAATATCTGAGTTTATTTATATCTAGATAAGAGTTTTGTCAAAATCAAATCTCTCCCCTATTCTTTTCTTCTCCTTCAGATTGTCTTCCTCCCTTTCCCTACTTTTAGTGGAATATGTCAAATGTATGAAAACATGAATAAAATTCCTGTGGAACTATTATATATATATTATATATTATATATATATTATATATATTATATTATATTATATATTATATATATATATAGAGAGAGAATAGTTCCACAGGAATTTTATATATATATATATATTTAATATATATAATATATAATATATATATTTAATATATAATATATATTATATATATTTAAATTTTTATATCAAATAATTATCTGTAAATAAAATTAGGAAATATTTTTTAAGATATCAGAGAGATAGAAGAGAGATAAATTTGCTAAATCCTGGTTCAATGGCCAACTATTATTTGGTAATCTAAGCATCTCCTACTACCTCAGGGTCCTGGAAATAGTGTATTTTTAGTACTTTGCAATAAACCAAAGTTTATCTGTAACTCACTGAAAAGAGCCACTGGACACTTCTGAGAACTACTTGAGTGGCACATCACCACAAAACAGTGTTGTTGTTTTTTTAAATTTATTTAGTTTTTTATTTGGTTTTGGGCCACATTCAGTAGTTCTGAGGAATTACTCCTGGCTCTGCACTCTGGAATCACTCCTGGCAGGTTCCGAGGACAGTATAGGATGCTGGAGATCAAACTTGGGTCAGCTGCATGCAAGACAAATGCCTATCTGTTGTACTATTGCTCTAGCCCCTAAACTATGTTTTTAATACTAATAAAATATTTACTATATATGTATAGGCTCCTCATATCATCTGCTCTTTTATAAATATAGCTTAAGTTACTTAAAATATATAATAATTTCCATAGTAATAAATTTAGGGCATGTAAAATAGCCAAGTATATGGACAATAGCTTGAAAAGGCTATTTGCTGCTCTAAATATGGAGAATTGTCTGCTCAACTCCTGGCATTTGATGTGTTTCCCCAAGACATAGGAGTAATCCTTGAGTACAGATCCTGAATAAGTACTGAGCACACCTGCGTATGACCCCAAAATAAAATCAAACAGAAAAACTATCTGACTACATTAAAAAAATGTTGGTGCTCACAATATGAAGCATTACATAGTTTACATTAACATTCATAGAATCATTCAATAAAGAAATTTAACATTATATAGAAAAGTATTTCATATTTTGACTTAACATAAAATTTGTAATTCAAATTACAGACAAATGAACAGAGTTTGCAGCCAAGTTTACATAAAGAAAATGTAGAAATTTCAAACACAATCTATTAAAAGTCACCCTTATTGTGTAACATTCTTCCCCCCTCTGGATAACTATTATACCATTGTGTATATTCTACTGTGACAAATTGTTCATATGAATTTTCATTAGGGAATTAAAGTGTGTTTTATTCTCTGAATCATTAGTTTGAAATCAGAAATAAAAAAGGGATTCTTGTATGCAAATATGAAACAATCACAAAGAAACAATATTAGCAGTTCTTGAAAATGCTAATAAGAACAGAAAGAAGCAAAGCATATCCTAGTCACAGTTGTATTATTCAGACATCTCTGTTTTCCTGCATTATCCTATAAAAATCGAGATCTGAAGAAATATAAATATTTCTACTTTGTGCCACAACCTATGACATTGAGAATAATATTTAGTATTAATTAAAAAGCTGCACATGGTTATAAAATTAAATTTTCATTTAACTTTTAATTTAGGGTGAGGATCCCATGGAGATTAAACTGAAATATATCTCTCTGGCCCCAATTTTAGTAATTTTGAAATAAAATAGTTTTATTTAAGAAAAATTAGAAGACATTAATTTTGTATTGCTCTGTTTATCTCTACTCTCTATCTCCTTCTCTCCTCCTTTCTATTTTATCTAATAAATAGAAATCTCATAAAATTTCATAAAGTTTATGCAAGTTGACCTAGAACATGGGAAACTCCAGAATGGATTATGCATCACTGAAATATTGTTTTTATCTACTTTGGTTGTTTTATGCATCACATATGGCTGTGTTTAAGCCTTATTCTCAACTTTGCACTCAAAAATAACTCTAGGTAATTCTTGAAGGATCATTTGGTTGTGTAATAGAATTCAGGTGAGCTGCATGCAAATCAAGACCCCAATTGGCATGCTATATCTCCAGAATTATGATTTCCATTTAAGTATAGGAATACATAGAAAACTTGAACACTGGTGGCATGAATATGTGTTTTCAGACATCAAACTAGGCTTTTGCATGTGCTTGAATTTTGTGTGTTCTAGCTTGTGCTCTTGAATTATTTTTGTTTTTTTTTGTTTGTTTGTTTGTTTTTTACAAATAATTTAAATTCCTGGGACCAGAGAGATAGCAAAGTGATAGAGCATTTGCCTTGCACGCAGCTGACCCAGGATGGACCCGAGTTCAGTTCTCAGCATCTCATATGGTCCCCTGAGCCTGCCAGGAGTAATTTCTGAGCACATAGTCAGGAGTAACACCTGAGTGTGGCTGGGTGTGGCCCAAAAAACTATCTAACTAAAAATGACAATAACAGTAAAAAAATACAAATCAAAACAAAACAAAAAACAAGTAATTTAAAATTCTTCAGCTTGGCCTCTTCCACATTGTTCAGATAGTTTATTTTCTAAAATGCCTAGATTAGGATATTTCCTACACTGTGCCACTTTAACATGTAGAATACAGGTCTTAAAACCTTGGTGGTTTCAAGAAAAATGTATTCATTATTTGAAAAATAAAATACCCCATTTTAGGGTCATGTAGAGATGAAAAATTTGTCTTAAGATAAATTTATTTAGACCCATCAAACATTGGGGAGGAAAAAAGAACAGACACTTCCTCAGAGAAAAAATACAAATGGCCAAAATGCACATAAAAAATGATTCACATCACTAATCATCAGGGAGATGCAAATCAAAACACCAACTTGGTACCACCTCAGGCTACAGAAACTGGCACACATCACAAAAAATCAAGAACAGTCAGTGCTGGTGGGGATGTGGGGAGAAAGGACTCTCATGCACTAAATGGGAATTCCATTTAGTCCAGGCTTTATGGAAAACAATATAAAGATTCCTCAAAAAACTGGAAATTGAGCTCCTATATGATTCAGCTATACCATTCCTAGGGATATACCTAGGAACACAAAAACACAATATAAAATGACTTTTATACACCTATATTTATTGCAGTGCTATTTACAATAGCCAGAATCTAGAAACAACCCAGTTGCCTGACAATAGATGAGAGGTTAAAAAAACTGTGATATAAATACACAATGGAATACTATGCAGTCATCAGGACAAATGAAGTCATAACATTTTACTATACATGAATGGACATGGAAACTATTATGCTGAGTGAAGTAAATCAAAGGGTAAAAGAAATAGAATAGTTTTACTCATCTATACGATTTAAGAAAAATAAAAGATATTATTGTAATAATACCCAGAGATAATAGAGATGAGGGCTGGTTGGATCTGCCCACTATATAAAGCTTTCCATAAAGAGTGTAGTTAAAGAAATAATTGCACAAACAACTATCATGACTATGGTGATCAGTGAGAGAAATAAAATGCCTGTCTTGAATAGAAGCAGAGAGTGGAGGAAGAGTGGGGAGATTGATGGTGGAAATGTTGAACTGGTGAAGGGAGGTGTTTTTTTTTTTTTTTTTTTTTAGAACTGAAACTCAACTACAAACATGTTTGTAATAATGGTGCTTAAAAAGATATTATTTAAAAAAGGTTACAGTTTAGAAATTAAATTATTATATAAGAAAAAATTATGGTCAACTTATCTAAAAACAAATAAGCATGTATATATGGATTTTGTCAAAATAAATAATTTTCTTTTGTCATATTAGGGTACTCACTTCTTGACACTTAACGTCTTGATCTAATCTGTTACTAAAGTATATCAACCTTAGTGTGCCTTATTTATAGTGTAACAACCATGTACGTTCTTTATAGTTGTGCAATTAAATTTTACCTTTTTGTCCTACTAATTTTGTTGATATTAATTTATTAAATTGACCAAAATAAAATGGAAAAGATGTAAGGATAGGGTAATTTTTCATTCCTACAATAATTACCATAAGTTTTTTTTAGATATGTAACATATTTATTTGCCCATATGTTTACTATTTTTCTTACCCCAAAGAGTATAAGTTCTACAAGAATTGGGATTTTGGAGACATTGATTGGTAAAGAGCCTTGTACAATGAATAGTACACAAATAATTGCTTATCAGATTTATACATTTAATAATCAACTGGTTTTTGATTTTTGGGTTGTTTTTTTTTTTTTTTTGGTTTTTGGGCCATACCGGGTAACACTCAGAGGTTATGCCTGGCACTGCACTCAGAAATTGCTCCTGACTTGGGGGGCCACTTGGAATGCTAGGGAATCGAACCACAGTCTGTCCTAGGTCAGCTGTGTGCAAGGCAAACACCTTATGCTGTACCCTCAAGTGATCATTTTTGTGTAACTTTTGTTCTGTAAAAACAAATATAGCTTTTATTGAAACTTACTTAGAAAGATGAGGGGACAGAAAAAGAAGAGGTACATATTCAAAAGACAAAATGAGCTTGAAGAATAAAGCTACCTTTGTATAAAGTTTAAAATTATTTTTCTGGACTGGAGAAATAGCATGGAGATAAAGTGTTTGCCTTTCATGCAGAAGGTTGGTGGTTCAAATCCTGGCATCCCATATGGTTCCCTGAGCCTTCCAGGAGCCATTTCTGTGCATAAGAGACAGGAGTAAACCCTGAGCGCTGCCGGGTGTGAACCCCCACAAAAATAAAGATTATTTTTCTTATTTTACTTTCAAGATTAATAAAAGTTGATGCTGTGAAAAGTAAAACTTGACATAAACTTTTCTTATAAAATTCTCTCATTAGGAAACATAATAAGCAAGCTAAGATTTTTGTTTAAAACATTTTGAAAGTCTGAAATTATGATAGGTTGAAAAACATTATATAATACAAAATAAAATTATTTTTTTTATATTTTTGTGAAACTAAAATAAAGCAGAATAATCTTGACTTCAAAATTAAAATTTTTATTTGCTGTTATTATAAACATTAAATAAAATGTTTTAATTGAGATAATGTTAGTGTCAGTATGTATTCAAATTTATATTAATTTCAGAATCAGACTGCTTACAACGTGCATTTTAAAATGTTTTCAAATTAAATGCTTTATTATTCTATCATTGCCACTTGGAAAAATCTGCTTCTACTTAAGATGTCACAGCACTTTTTCTATTGAAAAATAAATTGACCTGTGAATCAGATTTCAATATCTTTTTCACAAAATCAAGAAGTACAGATATCATTTGAAGAATTAAACCATTTGTTTTTATTTACATAGATAAAACTGACTTTGTTCTGAAATTCATTTTACAGTTTTAAAAAATTATATAGTAATCTCAGATTAAAATAAACTTTTATCATTATAAGATCATTTGCCAGAAGATAAACAATGGAGACTATTTGGAATCCTTGCATTGTCTGCAATAGCTTGCACTTTTAATTTGAACAAACAAAATAAAATGTGTAAAACCTCATAATACTATTTTCAGGTTTGGTTTTAAGATATTAATTATTGTAATGCTTTAAATACCATTATCATGGGAAATATAAAATAACTGAATATATGTATTAATTAAAACTATAGTCTATTAGACTATTGACAATTATGGATATATATGTGTTGCTGGTTTTAACAAATCAGTATATATGTTATTTTACCTCAAAAGTTAGGACATTTTATATATTATTTTGTACTTAGATTTCTTATATTTACAGTATATCTAGAAAATCTCTTCATAGTAGTAAATAATTTCTTAGGATTATACTATGCTCATAATTGTTGATCTACCATCATTTACACATAATTATGTTCAATAGATATGTGAAATGTTTCCAATACTTTGTTAAAAGTGCCATAACAAATAATATGTGACACTATATTTTATGTTTCTTTTATGCATATATATGCATATTATATTGCATTATATTAAAAGCAATACAAATTTAGGTGCTTCAAATTATAACTACTGTATCAAGTGGTATTTAAGTAATCAATTAATCAAGTAATCAGTCTGATACCTATATTATCAATTTGATACCTATTCTTTCTTATATATTCATATCAAAGTATAATGTCACATGTATTTCAGGAAATTGTGACATTTTTATATGTTGAAATGATAGATATACACACATCTCCTGAGTATGTGTTTATGCCTGTTAACTACTTGTGTTTATTATTATATTCTATTAGTTTTTTTTTCATTTACTATTATTTACTGGAAAACTTTCTACTGAGAAAACCCTTTGTAAAATGGATGTTAAATAACTTGACTTAATTGGTATTCTTAAATTTCATTTTTAACCCTATGGCATTTATTTTTAAATTTTCATATAAATTTAAATATATTTTAAATATGCAGTATTTTAAATTTTTTTAGTTTACATACGTAGTTCTTTTATTTTTTATTTTTTAATATAATTATCTTTATTTAAACACCGTGATTACAAACATGATTATAGTTGTATGATTACAGTCATGTAAAGAACACCCCCCTTCACCAGTGCAACATTCCCACCACCAATTTCCCAGATCTCCCTCCTCCCCACCCCCCTACACCTGTACTCGAGACAGGCTTTCTACTTCCCTCATTCATTCACATTGTTATGATAGTTTTCAGTGTAGTCATCTATCCAACTGCACTCATCACTCTATGTGATGAGCTTCATGTCATGAGCTGCACCTACCAGCCCTCATCTCTCTTATCTCTGAGATACTGTTAAAAATGTCTTTCATTTTTCTTAAAGCCCATAGATGAGTGAAACCATTCTGCGTCTTTCTCTCTCCCTCTGACTTACTTCACTCAGCATAATAGATTCCATGTACATCCTCTATAGGAAAATTTCATGACTTCATCTCTCCTGACAGCTGCATAATATTCCATTGTGTATATGTACCACAGTTTCTTTAGCCACTCATCTGTTGAAGGGCATCTTGATTGTTTCCAGAGTCTGGCTATTGTAAATAGTGCTGCAATGAATATAGGAGTAAGGAAGGGATTTTTGTATTGTATTTTTGTGTTCTTAGGGTATATTCCTAGGAGTGGTATAGCTGGGTCATATGGAAGCTCAATTTCCAGTTTGTGAAGGAATCACCATATCGCTTTGCATAAAGGTTGTACTAGACGGCATTCCCACCAGCAGTGAAAAAGAGTTCCTTTCTCTCCACATCCTCGCCAGCACTGCTTATTTTCCTTTTTTGTGATGTGTGCCAATCTCAGTGGCATAAGGTGGTACCTCATAGTAGTTTTGATTTGCATCTCCCTGAAGATTAGTGATGTTGACCATCTTTTCATGTGCCTTTTGGCCATTTGCCTTTCTTTTTTTTCAAAGTGTCTGTTCATTTCTTCTCCCCATTTTTTGATGGGGTTAGTTGTTTTTTTCTTGTATAGTTCTGTCAGTACCTTGTAAATTTTGGATATTAGCCCTTTATCTGATGAGTATTGGGTGAATAATTTCTCCCACTCAGTGGGTGGCCTTTGTATTCTGGGCACTATTTCCTTTGAGATGCAGAAGCTTCTCAGAATAATTACCATAAGTTTTAAAGAAAGTTATGGTGTGTCTGTGTCCCAGTTCTGACAATTTTATATTGCCTTTTAACAGGTACTTTTTCAAATTTCTCTTAAAATTGCTGAATTCAGGAACTGAATAATATGGAAAAGATATGAATTCAGGGAAGAAAGAACCTGCTTCAGGAGAAAAGCTAATGAAGCCCAGGGAATTAACTTGCAGTTACCAGACTGATGGAAATGGTAATCCCATAATACTGGATTTCAAAATTTTAACTAAGATTTTCTTTTTTGAAAGACTATGTTTTATTAATGACATTTTATATTAAATCATTGAAAGTTGAGCTGAGGTGTGTGTGTGTGTGTGTGTGTGTGTGTTTGGGGGCACACCGATACTCTTGGCTATGCGCTCAGAAATCGCTCCTGTCTTGGAGTACCACATGGGACGTTTGGGGATTGAATTGAAATCTGTTCTGGATCAGCCGCCTGAAAGGCAAATGCCCCACCGCTACACTATAGCTCCGGCCCTTAGAAAGTTGAGTTTTTACATAACAAATGGGTCTTAAAATTATTTGTTTTTCAGAGGGAAATGTATTTATTCTTATCATGAAACTTTTTGCCATTTTCATGAAAAGTCAGATGCATGTCAATAGGCAAAAAGTTAAAAAAATAAATTAATAAATAAAAGAAGAGAGAGGCAGTATTCTGTACTATAGAAAACAAACTGTAGTTTTAGGTTTTTATTTTTCTTTCATTTTGAATCATACCCAGAGGGCAAGAGCCAATCTTGGAAAAGACTTCTGTCTTAGTCTAACAATGAAAATTTACACTCCAGCATTCAGGTTTAGCTCCAGACTGAGATAACATACAGGCCCCAAAATAATCTTTTTTTTTTTAATTTTTATTGTGGTCGAAGTGAATTACAATTCTTTCACAGTAATATTTGAGGAACATAATGACATTGAGTGAGGGGCATTCTAACCACCAGTGTTGTTCCTCCCTCCACCCCTGTTTCCAGTATGCATCTCACATCTCACTCCTTCATCTCGGTAATGCTAGTGCAACTGTTCCCCCCTTGTACAGTTTGTTGTAGATTGGGTATTGATTCTGTTGTCGTTGACTTTGGATTTGGAACCAAAATAATCTTTTAACTGCAAAGTAAAATGTGGGACTTATTGGATCATTTTGGACTTTCCTTCTCTGAATTAATAATGACAATAAGAGAGTGAGCGAGCGAGGGAGTGAGAGAGAGAGACAGAGACAGAGAGAGACAGAGACAGAGAGAGACAGAGACAGACACAGAGAGAGGGAGAGAGAGAAAGAGAGAGAGAAGAGAGACAGAGAGACAGAGAGAGGAAGAGAAGAGAGAGACAGAGAGATAGAGAGAGACACACAGAGAGAGAAAGAGAGGAGAGAGAGAGAAAGAGGAGAGATCTGGGGCTTGACATTTTCTTTAGGAGTTAGAATTAAGCCTCACATGTGGCAGAGCCTTTCCCATCTCTGGCATCACATGGTCTCAGCATTACAGGATGAGTCCACATAACACAAAAATATAGCATCTAAGGACTGCAAAACACATATCACACTGATCCTCTGTTCAACTGACTGAGAATTACTGTTATAATCTTTCACACTCTGAGAACTTTTTGGAAGAGCTAAAGTAGCTAAATAATCTAACAGCTTGGTTAGTAAATTGGATAATACATTGCCTTTTATGTGTGAGACTCAGATTTTGATCCTGAACATGAAACAAAACAAACAAAACAAAAAAAGTGAAAATGATGTAATAAATATTATAATAAATTAATGCCATCTAATAACATGCATAAAAAAGTGAAATATATTGCTATGTGTAAACAAAATGCATATACGCATATGTAAATACTTAGAGTCAACTCTTACACAGAAATAAACTTCTTAGAAAAGACAACAGTATATAGTGTAGACAGATGATTTCATTGCTTTGATTTCTAAAACAGGTGTAACAATTATTTTAATGAATAGTAGATTTAGTAGCAACTTTGTAGATAGTAATACTTTTCTATTGTACTAATTTATTATATACTTTGCATCACTCCTAGGAAAAATAAAATATTTAATCGTAAATGGAACCAAATTATATTTCTTGATATTAAAATGGGTTATTTCAAGCTTGAGAACATGTAAAGGTTATGGTGCAATGTCTTATATGTGGCTGACACAGGCTTGATACCCACATCTTTTGGTTACTATAATATCTCCAATTGCACTGCTGGAGGTTCTTATGCACTTCTGGGGTGCACCTAATAAATTCTAGTGCCACGGTTACAATAGTGGCACATAATTGGTGCCTTCCTTTGAGCTCCAAGTCCTATTGGCTAAAAATTCCTGGATAAAAGGCTAAAGGAAGGGAAAGAACAAAATAAAAGAACTTTTGGGATGAAAGACAACCCATTGGAATACTGCTTGGGAAACTTCACTTCCAAATGAAAAGAAAAAATCATGAACTGTCTGGTAAGAAAAAGTTGATAAATAACTGGGATTTAATTCTGAACTGCAGTTACTATTATACAGAAATAAATAGAATGAGAAAAATACAAAACCATCTTATACAGTGGCTGTAACATGCAGAACCTAATATCCATACTAAATTTTGACAAGACAGAGTGTCACATACAGAAAAGATTCTACGAAGAATGAAAATATTTTAAGAGAAAGTATAATTCATAAAGCTACATTTTTTCAAATTTGGATCTGATACTTCTTTTTAGTTTTCTTCACTCCCTAGGAAAGATATAATGAAACATAAAAGGAAGAGAGGAAAATAAAAAACTTAAAAGTATGGTTTATGGTCTCAACTTTTAGGTATCATTATATATTTTCTTCAGAATATGGTTCTCATATACTCACTAATCACTTAATTGCTCTTCATATATATTATTTATGTTCATATAAATCAGTGCTTCTCAATTATTTTCTGTCATACCCCCCTAGGAAGAAAACATTTTTCATGCCCTGTCCTTGTGTGATTGTAAATAGTATCTTTATTAAAAAATTTTTTAACCTGCAAATCAAACATATATAAAATTATTTGATCTGATTTTTAATCAGAAGTGCTGTCTAGATTAATGGCTACCAAAAGCACGCTTTGCAATGCATAGCTCTTCAAAGTGGGGTTTGAAGCAGGACACAGCAACTCTCAGCTCCAGAGACATAAGAGACATAAACACGGGGCTTGTTTGTTTTGACAGTGTTTGCCCAGGTCAAACGAGCCCCCTTTACAGAGCCTTGCATTCTCCTTGGAGGGCGCGCCCCACTATTTGAGAACCACTGATTTAAATGGATATTTACAGGGACTATGTGGGAGAAGATAAGACATTTTTTCATGAAGTTTTTATGCAATTTAGAATTATGAAATACTAATATTATACAATAGTACTATATGGTCAGGGAAATTCATTTTCTGAAGTTGCAAAAATAATAATCTTGAAAAAATAATAATTGCAAAAAAGTAATATTGTTGACATCACACAATCTAATACATTAATGAAGGCTAAAAGTCAAAATGAAATTTCTGTCTTTATATTAAATGGACATACTTCTGTAAGCAATATAATTTGAGACATTGTATGATAAAATACTTCTGTTTATAATTTTATGATGATTTTTTCCAATTAGGCACTTCCTCACACATTTGATGAAGAACATAGGGGATCCCTATTACTTAGGTGTCTTTCATTTGTCCTGTACTAGAGGTTTATTCCTGCTAGGAAGATTAGTTTTGCATGGTTTGGTTCACTTCCACAGTGGGAGTCATAAATCCATCAAAACACATAAAAGAGACTGATGGCCTCCTAATTAAAGATTGAATTTATGGTAGAGACAGCCTTCTTTGGGAAATTCTTCATGAAGCATCCAAGTA
Organism: Suncus etruscus; assembly: GCF_024139225.1. NCBI lineage: Eukaryota > Metazoa > Chordata > Mammalia > Eulipotyphla > Soricidae > Suncus > Suncus etruscus. The sequence continues at coordinate 55,311,922 of NC_064860.1, read as the reverse complement.
AGAAATGCTTATTATTTTTTACCTACTAAAAAGTTGTTCAGTATATATTGTAGGCATGTAAAACTATAACGAACACAGGTGCAGTTACTATACTAACTCTATTACAAGCTGCTTACAAATACATGGCATTTGGTGCCCCAAATGTGGGTCATTAAACAACCATAAGACTTGTTATTCATGAAATGTGAGTGCAGCTTTAGTCCCAATGATAAATGGAGAGAGGCTCACTATTGACAGAATACTAATGTTAATTTAGTTGGTGTGGATTGTTCTGGTACTGCAAAAGGCTATCAGAATCACTGATCAGCAGCAAGCCTCAAAAAATAAATATGTATTTTCTTTAAAAAAAGCAAAGGTAAAAGAGTCACAGCAAAAGATTTTTTTATCTTAAGTCATGTTATTTTTAATAAAAATATTCTCTAATAGATTTATTTAAATTGTACTTTCTTCTTTTTATTTTTGGAAGGATGAGGCAGTCCTGTTGTTGCTCAGGTATTACTCCTTGCAGTTCTCAAGACAAGGGTCATTAATCCAGAGGATCTCCTATATACAAAGCTGAATCTCAGCCCTTTGGTATTTTGCTGTTGTCTAATCTCACTCTTCCTTGAAGTTCAATATATATAGTTATTATAAAGGGAAATTTACTTGCAACACAGATATATGGCTGTAGCATCAAATGCCCAACTTCAACATTAGATAATTGATGGGTGGGCCATTAAAGCAGGACTATGTATGGAGTAACTGATGTAAGATTTTAAAAGTAAAAGGGCTGGGTATTATTATCTTAGTTTTAAGAAGACTAAAAAAATCATGTAGAGACCAAAGTGATTTATAGTGGGTTGGGCACTTGTCTTGCACAAGTCACTGGAGTTAGATATTCAATATCTTATAGAGTCTCTCTAGAAACACCAAGATTGATACTGAGTGCAGAGTCAAGAGAAATCCCTAAGCACTGCTGGGTGTGGTCTAAGAACTAAATATATATACATATGTAAGGTGAGACTAACTAACAGCCCTAAACAAAGGTGTTCTCCAAGCATCTTTTTTCCCTAAACCTCTTTGTTTTGTATGGAAAAGCCCACCTGGATTACTGGACCTTCCCTCACCCTGGTGTATTTGGTTTTGGATATTAAAACAAGCAGTTCTGGCTTTTGACAGGTGCAGAGGGAACACATGGCAGAGAAGCCATGAGGCAAAAAACAGACTGACTCCACTAAATTTTTTCCTCACTGGCTTGGCATTATTCCTTATCTGCTAAACTGCTTCATCAGACCAGTCCACTTAAGGAGTTAGAAACACAGCATGTGGGGAAGTCTCACCACCTTTGAATTTTTAGTTTATATATATATAAATATATTAAAATTCATTTACAATTCTTACCCTTTTATGTCTTATAACTAGCATCAGGCATGTCTACTTATTGCTATTTTGAGGTGTATATCATATCATACCTGGTGATGATCAGAAACTATTCTGTTAGCTCTTCAGTGGTCACTGCAGATAGCAATCTGGATATTATGTGGTGTCAGGGGACAAACCAAAAAATTTCACGCTAACTATCGGAGATATCTTCCAATTTTTAATAATGTTATATATTATGTAAATTATATTATGTACATTATGTAAATTATATAATATAATACAATATATCAATATATTTAATATATGTCTATATATAAAACAAGGGATCATAAAATTAGTAAAGGAATTAAGATGGTTGCTTTGTAAGTATTTGCACTGTTTCCATCTCTGAAACTGAACATGGTCACCAGAGCACCAACAAGAGTGATATCTGAGCACATATCCAGTAGAAAGCCTTGAGCAAGCCCTGATTATTGAGGTGTGGCCCTCAAACAAAAGTAAAATGTAAACAGAGACAAAAGCAACTTAGGTTACAATCAGCACCATAGAAATATATTCAACATACAATCTGTTTAACTCATCAAACTTGACTATTCTTACATGTTTAGTTAAAATAAAATAAAATTTATTTAGTACCAACTATTGATGCAATGAAATGGAAAAAATTCATTGGACAAGGACTTTTCAGTACTTTTATTTATGAAGTTTCCATCATGCTACCTTTTTATTCAAAATATTATCTGCTCATTTGTTTATTACAAGAAACCCTCACTTCTTTTCTCTATCACATGATTGTACAAGAATAATGTGATCCAATGTTCCCACACACATCCTGTCACCATTCAATACAAATAATGTTATTGGCAAATCAGAATTTCACCCTCACCTGATAGCTAATTTGACTAACACATAATAGCATTTATTTTCCAGACTCCAGAACTGGGGGAAATAAGTTTATTGATTTAGCTGGTTAATGACACTAGTAATATTAATTATCACATTAAATATTGAATATATGGGGCCAGAGAGTTAGCATGGATGCAAGGCATTTACCTTGCATGCAGAAGGATGGTGGTTCAAATCCCGGCATTCCATATGGTCCCCCGAGCCTGCCAGGAGCTATTTCTGAGCATAGAGCCAGGAGTAAGCCTTGAGCGTTGCTAGGTATGACCCCCACCAAAATAACCCCCAAAATATTGAATATATTAAATAAAATAGCATAAATTAGATTAAAAATTAGATGGAGTAAAACTATGATTACTTCGATAGTTAGGAAGATTGTCAGGTTGGAGGTAAGAAATAAAAATGATACAGTCAAAGAGTTGAATTTTATTTTTGTGAGATGAAATAGATATTGATGATTTTAGTATATATTAATAGTTTTGTATATGCCTAAATGTATTTAATTAAACAATTAAAGCAATAGAATTGGCATTATGTTATGTATATTATATAAAAATAAGTAGGAAATATTTGTGTGTTATTCAATTTTTAATCTTATAGGTAAAATTTATTATTTGTATAATTAATTAGTTTGTTTTATTTTTAACATTTTGTTATTAAATCACAAAATTGTTGATTAGTATTAAAATATATTAATTATATAATTTAGAAGTGGCAGTGTTGCAAAAACTGTGTAGGTTTATTTATTTCTAAGGGACTGAATTTAATTACAAATATGAATTATATGCTCATTTCTAAATCTAATTCTTAATTATTTATAGTGACTTCTATAGATTATGGAGTACAGAAATGCTCAAAGAAATATTTTTACATTTAGTTCTGCTCTAATTGATAAATGAGAGGCATTTTAAGTCAGTTTATATTTCATGCCTAATAAAGGCCATACAACTTAATTTTCTTCTTTGAATTATTAATGATTATTTGAGAAAAATGCATATGTTCAAATATTTTAAAAGAGAAGCTGTAACAACAGCTTAAATTAGTTTGAAACTAATTTTAAAATAATGGTAGTAATACAAAATAGAAAATTAATTGCTCAGTGGCAAAATTACTTAATGTATTTTGTTTTGGTCTGGTTTATTATTTCTGGACCATAGGTAATGATGATCAATTATTTAATAGTTTTTCCTTTCTTCAAATTTTCTTGTTTTGTCCACTGGGTTTATTCTTTTATTATATCATGTTTACCTATGAACAAACCTATTGAATTATTTTACATACAAATATCAGTATAATACTGAGCTAGTTTAGCTGGGTGTGAATACTAGACACCAATATTCATAAGTTAAATATTGTATTCACCTCCTGTATATGGTCTAGCTATCTCAATTGCTTTGACTTTAAAAGAAACTAAGAAGGTAAATGACTAATACAAGATCTTAAAATCATGCATATTGACTTCAAAGATGATGTTCTTAAGATTTCTTCAGCAACAAACAAGTAAAACTATAGTATATCACATAAAACATCTATTTTATGTCTTCATTAAATCTTTAACAGTAAAAGCAAATTGAATTTTACCATACTTTTTATTGAATATAATATCTTAGACATGAAGGAAGTACCACATCTGTTCACAACTAAGTTTTCTGTCTTTGCCTATAAGAGAGAGATCTGTAGTGTCTGATACTTAAGATGACTTTGACTATATAGGTATTGTTTTAAAAATAATATCGTAGTTCTTCATCAGTCAGAAATTGTGTAAAAAAGTAATTCAACTTCAACCCGATAGGAATATCACCAGTTTGGGAAAGAGTTGAGCTCTGACCTCTTTTTATATTGCCAGATAAATTTATGTTAAATCTTTTAATGTATTTGAAGTTATATGTCTGCTTAATATAGTGCAGTGGTCTCTCTCTCTCTCTCTCTCTCTCTCTCTCTCTCTCTCTCTCTCTCTCTCTCTCTCTCTCTCTGGTTTTTGGGCCACACCCGGTGACGCTCAGGGGTTACTCCTGCCTATGTGCTCAGAAGTTGCTCCTGGCTTGGGGGACCATATGGGACACCGGGGGATCGAACCACGGTCCATCCTAGGCTAGCGCTGGCAAGGCAGACACCTTACCTCTAGTGCCACCACACCGGCCCCAGTGCAGTGCTCTCTTAACCAATGTTAATTAAACTTACGCATATACTGCAAATATCACAGTTTACTCAAGATCAAATGTATTAACTATATAACATTGTCATTTGTTCTTTATTGCCTTTATTAAAGATATTTATTTAAAATCATGATGCTATGCATATGATCCTGAGTGATAATACAGAAGATAGGGTATTTGCTGTTTAGACCCATGACACGAAGTTCAAAATCAACAGCACCACTAAGGGCCTAAAAGACCTATATTGTGCATAACATCATATTTACATATGTTTTCAATAATAATTTCCAAATGCAATATATAATTGTTTCTTATTTTTAAAGTCTATAATGTCTAAGGTAAATGATAATCTAGGTTTACAAATAAATATGGAGAAAATGATTTCTTTTATATTGAAGAAATTACCAAAGCTTTATAGTTGTTTTGTACATATGATGGTATTTGATAGAAGATGATGTACAAATAAAAATATATTAATATGTGTTGAAAAAATTCCTTTCTATTATGACTAACAATACTTAGAAATAAGAACAAAATGATGTTTATGGCAATTCTGACAATAATCTTCAATGATACTATAATTTAGCATTACAAAAATCTATGTATTTGGTGAAAAAAAGATAATTAGTAGTAAACATGCATAATTATTTTAGTCCATAAAAACGCCAGTTATACATCAGGAGCTTATATTACTTCTTAAAAGTCTAACCAGTTACATATAACTTTATTTGGTAATTTTGTTTTACATGCATTTTATATCACTTCAAGTAAAATAGAACTGCGTATATTGCTAAGAGAAACAAATCCTAATGTTTTTATTTTTGTAATGATATTTTAAGAAAAAAGGCAATGCAGACTAGAGATGAGATTTCTAACTTTGTCTTTTTTTCCTGCTTTCTGAATATGCTATAATCACTATCTTATGTCTACTCAGATTAAGCATTAAAATGTTGACTATAGGGGCCCGCGAGGTGGCACTAGAGGTAAGTGCTAGCCAAGGAAGGACCGTGGTTTGATCCCCTGGCGTCCCATATGGTCCCCCCAAGCCAGGGGCAATTTCTGAGGGCTTAGCCAGGAGTAACCCCTGAGCATCAAACGGGTGTGGCCCGAAAAACAAAAAAAAAATATGCTGACTATTGGATATATAAATTTTACTAATTTTTTTCTCACTTATATGTACCATGTTTTTGGAAAACATATTCATAGTTATTTGGTTCTGCTACTTTTTTACATTAATATATGAAATACACAGAAATTGCTTTTGGGGCCACAACCAGTGACATTCAGTGGTTACCACTGGCTATGCGCTCAGAAATAGCTCCTGGCTTGGGGGACTTTTGGGACTTTGGGGGATCGAACCATGGTCCATCCTAGGTTAATGCATGCAAGGCAAACTAACGCCCTACCTCTTGGGCCAAATATATTTATTTTACATTCAATAATCATACTCATTTTTATCTGATAAAAGTATATAATTATCTGCACTAAATAATTCTATATTGGAATCCAAATAAGGAGTAGTTCTGTTAGTTCATGTTCACAATAGCATTGTTTATCTTGTGTCCATGGTTTTCTTTGGTAATATCATTTATTTATTTATAAACACTTTTAAAAGAAATTGAATTTGGAATACACATTTCTTCTGTTGAAGACAGTTAACATTTTTTGTTGGTCAGATACCCAGCATCTTGCATGAGATTACTTAACTAAGCCAAAATGATTGTACTCAAGTACCTTTTACCATGCAGGAATAACCAATGCTACAGCCTTCTGGAAACAATTTTCCTTTAGTCTTATTTTTAGGATAATATTTTAGGTTTCATATTTGAAAAGTCTAGAATTGCCACTTAAGATGTTTTAGGCTTTGACTTAGGGCACTTTAAATGATGAAATTGCCTAAATTCATGCTATTTTCCAACCAGATCTGTCTAGTAAATGTGTTTCGGCAATAATTGTCTTATAGCTAGCCATTTAGGGGTCATATTTGCCTAAGTGTTTTGTAGGTCTAAATGTCCTCTGTGATCTTCTCAAACTATAGTAATAATTTTTATAATTTAATTTTAATATTTTTATTTTATTTTATATTATTTTATTCACTTCCTATTTTTAGGAAAGACCGTGAATTATATATAAACATCATAAGGGATATATTGACAGCATCTAAAAGAGTTAGCATTTATAGAGATCATAATTAATTTTAATTTGTATATGTTATCCATTATTGTATATACCATTTTCTCATAAATTAAAAACTAATATATTTGTATTTTCAGTAACTATATTTTACACTTTGCACTTTCTATGTTCTTTTTATTGACAATCGTATCCATATATATTACACATTTTTTAAGTTTTTGTTTTGTTTTGTTTTGTTTTCAGGAGATATCAGCTTTATTCACTGTATAAGGCTGTAGAATTTGATCCATATATTACACTTTTAAAAAACATTGGATACATAGGTAAATTATTTAAGAACTACAAATTAATCCAATTCCTTAAAACATATTGCAATCAGAAAATTTCCCATAATATCTATTTAAAGTTTACAAGTTTACAGTATATTATTTACTCCCATCTCTGTGCTCAGGGGTCACTCCTGGAGGGGTTTTGGAAATATTCAGGAGTTCATGGAAATGAAGCTGAGTAAACCAATGTGTAAGGAAAGCACCCTACCCACTGTACTATCTTCCCAATCCCCAAAGTAGATATTATATCTTAAAATTAAAAAAAAAAACATAAACCATGCGTATCATTTTATTAAATTAATAAAATAAAATATAATAATTTGTGCTGCCTACTTTTAAATAGCAAAATATTTTGAAAATAAAAAGTTTAGTGATCTGAAATAATTTTATTTTAATTTAATATAATTTTGATATTTTATTTTTGATATAGTTTATCTACAAATGTGGTACAAAATATTATTTTTTTCTTGAACATTCAACTAATATGGCATACCAATGCTGCTTAATTTATCATCATCATGATGATAATTATATATCATATGTTTTCAAAATATACCAGGCTTTTAAAATTTAAAAACTCTTTAAAATTTAATATTTATATATTTAATTTATATGTTATTACATAAATAATATGTATACAATATAATAATGACATAATATCAATGGTTTTAGTATATTTGAATTTTTTTTATTTTTCCCCTATAGTGTGTTAGACAGTCAGCAAATATTGAAGCCTACTCATGTATGACCACAAAATATTATTTGCTGAATAAGCTGTCCTACTTCAAACTAATATTTGATTAGTTTTATCCGAGTAAATATCCTAGTTTTTAGTAAGCTATAGTCAGTATTTCTTATAGTTTCTGTCATCTGCATAACCAGATTTGTGGATAATCTGATATGATGAGAAATAAAAATTGCTGTTATTTCTACCACCAAAAGGAAAATACAAAGAATGGAAAAGTCTTAATTTTTCTGTTATTGTCAAGACATCAAGTGATATGCACACATCAGTGATATGCACACTAAAAATAATTTCTTTAGTTTGAAGTAATGTAAATAAATGTGATTTTTATTTCACAGAGGAAAATGAGGTCATAGTGTCTACTTACCATTTGATTGATAATGTTAATTTGAAAATAATTACTTAGCTATTGTAATAGCCTGGGTTGTTGTGAAGCAGAAAGAATGACTTTTATTTGCAGACATTTTTTTCTAATTTACCTTAACTATATTAGCCTTAACTTAAATTGATTAAAATGCATCATTTTCTTTTATAACAATATAATTAAAATGTAGATATATTTTTATTCTCTACATATCTTAAAAAATAGTCCTTAGAAAATACTTTACATTTAAGTCTATATATAAATTAGTTCAAAATATTTACTAGTAATAATGATAGATTTACATTAGTAAAAATATACTTGTAAAAATAAAAAATCAAAGCTTAATTTTTCATTAATATTATATCCAACATTTTTCTGATGACAAAATTACATAACAAGAGTGTCTCACAATATCTAAATATAAAATTTAAAATTTTATTCTTGGGGCTAGGACTGATGGCTCAGCAGTAGGGCATTTGCTTTGCATGCAACTGACCCCAAGACTGACGCTGGTTTGATCTCCTAGTATCCCATATGGTCCCCCAAGTTAGGAGTAATTTCTGAGCACATAGCCAGGAATAACCCTTGAATGTCACCAGGTGTGGCCCAACCACACACACAAAAAATATTCTTTGCCATCCTTTTGTCAAAGATCTAAAAGTAAGGGCCCGGAGAGATAGCACAGCGGCGTTTGCCTTGCAAGCAGCCAATCCAGGACCAAAGGTGGTTGGTTCGAATCCCGGTGTCCCATATGGTCCCCCCGTGCCTGCCAGGAGCTATTTCTGAGCAGACAGCCAGGAGTAACCTCTGAGCACCGCTGGGTGTGGCCCAAAAACCAAAAAAAAAAAAAAAAAAAAAAAAAAAAGATCTAAAAGTACCTTAAGATGTATGCTGCACTTTTTACATTTTATTTTACATTCTATTTCTGGGTACTTTTTACTGCCCTTTCTCTTTGCGTTAATTTTATTGATTTTCCAGTTCACTACTGTTAGAATTTCAGTGAAGCTATTGAAGGTTTCTTGTAATTGTTTCATACACATACTGAGAAAAGACCTTGCAATGTTGGCCCTTTCTTAAGGAGAAAATTGGTACTTATATTAAAAGGTTCTTAATGGTAGGTTGCTCTCCTACTTAGTTAATTTTTATCATTATTATTTTATAATCTTTTCATGTCTCTCTAGTTGACCTAGAAAATTACTGGTTAGGATACCACTTTTTTTTTTTGCACAAGTAGTGAAGCTCAAGAGTAACTACTGGCTTTAACTCAAAAATTACTTCCGGTAGTGCTTAAGAAACAATATGAGATGGTGAGGGATTGTACCCAGGTCCATAGTTTGCAGGGCAATTGCTTTACCCATCTTCAGACCCAGTTTACCACATTTTACTAAATTTGTTTGTGTAAAGGAAGAGTTACCTTTTTGGAGGTGTATAAATATTAGGCTTTTTGTGTAATGGAAACACATATTGTATTTTATATTTCATTGTATTTCAACATTTCATATTGCATTGCTCAAAAAATGATAGATTTCAAATTCAGTTCTAAAATTATGACCATAAAATGCTTTAGGGACAGGGGAGTTTTTAAAATGAATATTAAGTCAGGCCTTTGTACATATAGGCAATCAAGAAAATTGAAATTATAAATCACACTCTTACGTCTTTAGCAAACTTTTTTTCCAAGTAAAGGGAAATTTTCAACAAGTTTCCATATCTAGCAATGCCACTGCTTCTCCAATCAGGATCTCCATTTCACTTCCAGTATAGTTTATAGATAACTATATAATGTACTTGAGCCAAAGTTAACATGGTCTCAATAGTCTATCAGTTAATTTGATTTGTCCCGTAAAAGTGTTATATCTCATTGTGTTTGATCCATGTGTCCCTTTCTGTTACTTTTATCTGATTCTTAGCATTCTTAGTTCTCAGCTGTATTTTACTTTTTCTTATTAAAATAACTTAGAATTTTCAGTAGATTATTATATTTTCTTATGCTACTTCAAATTATGATTTTATATTCTTCAAATAAGGCCAGAGACAATGACATATAATACAAAATATCTGTACATCAACAAGAGTTATATGTTTAAAATTGACCAACATGGCATGAAGTAAAGAAAATCAAATACCTGTTTTATTTCTCATTCTAGCTTTTAAAAATACATAAAATTATATTAAGATTTGAATCAAAAAAGAAATTGTGTAGATTTCTTTTATATCTACATTATGTATCTAAGTCAATATCTAACAGATTGAATATAAGTACTTTAATAATATCTGGTTTATCATTATTCATTAATCACATTATTTTAATTTTGTTATGAATATAAAAGTAGTAATATCATCAAATACAAGCAACAAGTCAAAATGACAAAAAGTCAAAGATATAGAAATGATGTAGTATGCTAGATAACATTTTCAAAAGTATGAATACTAATAGAAAATTATTTTAAAAATTTATTTTAGATTCTTAGTGTATCCATTTAATTTTTAAGTTTCTTTTACCTTTAGTTTTTAATTTTAATTATTTTATTGATATAACATTATTTTTTATTGTATATGTTTTAAGTGCAGGCAATTTTATGTTTTTTCAATATAAAATGTAGGTAATGGCTTCTCATGCTCTTTGCATAGGAATGATAAACCTAACTCAAAAATAAATTAGAAATTTCACTTCAGTTTAGATTATAAAAATTCATAAATAATATTAATTCACATTGAACTAAAAACAAAATAATAAGATGATAGGCTTTTTTGAAGCCTCAAAGAATTCTAATTGAACTAATATAAAAAATCTACAAATTCACTAACTCGAGAATATTAAATTTAGTCAAATTTAATCTAAAATGACCCAAAAATGCATAATCTGATTCTCTAGTGGGAGTTTTCTGAGTAAATTCTGTTAAATTTCGATTTTAAAGAGATCCAGGGCTTTTTTTTTTACCCTATCATAGATTCATTATTTTGATTTCTCATGACATCAAAGATATTAACTTGCAATCAATTTTTTTATAATATTATCTTCTACAATCTTGTACTCTGGCAGTCTCTAAGTCTCCAATTTAAACAGTATGACAATGTGAAGTTATTACAGCATTTTGCATTATAGTATTAGAGCAAACTAAACAGAAACAGAAACTCAAAGACTTTTAAATGTAAAAAAACACGTTTGGTTCTAACAAAAGATGATAAATTCAATTATGAATAAATAACAGCTAATGTACAAGGAGAAAATAAATTTATACAAATTATTTATCACCTTTGTTTTAGAGTGTTTTATTTTGTGTTTCTAAGGCCCATACACAAAAGGCCACTTCATTGAGTGCTTTACTGGACAATACAAAATTGGTATTTTCATGCTATGCTTAGTGGTGCTTGGAGAGCCAATGAAATCACACCTCAACGTGCGAAGGAAGTCCTAGTGTTCTCGAGGTTAAAACCAGGGTTTTACACAGGCTACACACCTGTTCTACATCTTGAACTCCTTTTCATTGCCCAAGAAACTTTTGGGGGAGAACGGGGTTGTTTGTTTTGAGCCACACTTTGCACTATATAGGGCTTAATTTTGCCTCCTATTTCAGTAATGGCTCTCCATAAAATTTAGTAAACCATAGGCTGGGAGGGAATTGAAGTGAGGCTGGCTATGTGCAAGACAAGAAAAATCTTTGCTTTTGTTGTTTGTTAGTTTTTGTGTCACTCTGGGTGATACTCAGGAATTACTCCTGGCTCTGCTCTTAAGAATCACTACTAGCAGGCTCTGGGACCATATGGGATGCTGGGAATCAAACTAGAACTGACCATGATGCAAGTTAAATGCACATTACACGCTGGAGTATAGCCAGAACACAAAGGAACATACATCAAAACACAAAGGAACATACAGTTAACATTTATTATACAATAAGGTTTTTATACTAATGTGAAAGTAATTTGTTGACAGTATACATGCATCATAAAAAAGACTCTAGGTTGAGAAGATAGAACAGGGGATAAAAAGCATGCCTTCTTGTAGCTAAACAGGATTTTATTCTCAGCACCACATCCAGTACTATCAAGAGTCAGATCTGATTACAGAAACAGGATTAAGTCTTGAACAATGTCAGCCATGATCAAAACATCACCCACTCGTAATAAAAAAGAAAGGCTTACATCTCAGGAGTTATAACAGATATTTTAAGATGAGAAGAATACCAGGGAACAAAAATCTGTGGGCATGTTTATAAAACCTCACTTTATCATATATATTCAATAGGTAACCTATCTATTTATTATCTATATAATTTTAATTATTTTGGAAACTTAAAGGAATATTATAACAATATACTTTGAAGTTTGGACATTTAAAATGAAAATTTATAAAACGACAAGGGAGCAATGTAAATAATAACATTTATTAGATAATAACAATTATTAGATAATTTATAATTATTTCAAAATGCACATTAATATATTGAGTTGATATGTAATCTTCAAAAATATCTAGCATAAACACTCATGAATATTAGGTAAAATATTTTGCTCAAACTTCAAAAATTTCTTCCTCTATTATAGGGTTCATCAAACTATGGCCCATGGGCCACATACAGCATGCAGAGAACATTTATCTGGTCTGTCAGGTGTTTTGCCACTGCTACCTGTCCCACTAAGCAGCCTACTTGTTCTGGTGTCACAGTGCTTATGTCTGGGATGTGCATCTCACTTTTCAACTTTCCTCCTTTCTGTCTCTTGACTCCTCCTCTCAGTCTTGGGCAGGGGTCCTCAAATTACGATCTGCCAAAAGCAGTCCCATAATTTCCATTGAAATATTGGTAAAGGCAGGGAGTGTGGAGTAGAGAGATGGAGGCATTGGTGGTGGGAATGTTGCACTGGTAAAGGGGGTTTTCTTTTTGAAACTGAAACCTAATTATGAACATGTTTGTAATTATGGTGCTTAAAGATATTATTTAAAAATATAAAAATTATTTTAACAAAGAAATACTGGTAAGTTTGTTAATTTAACATTACTCATTCTTCTTTTAAAATATTTTATTAGTTTCCTTTTCGTGCTTTTACTTCCAAATAAGATATGTGCAGTTTGCATAAAGATTTATTCTAGTCTTTTTTAACAATAGTCTGGCCCTCCAATAGTCTGATGGACTGTGGACTGACCCCCTGTTTAAGGTTTGAGGACCCCCTGCTTTATCCTTCTACTTCCATTTTTAAATTCAGCATTTATCTTATCAGAAAAAGTCAGTAATCTACTAATGAGCCTAAAAAAACCTATATGTGGGGCCGGGAAGGTGGCTCTAGAGGTAAGGTGTCTGCCTTACAAGCGCAAGCCAAGGAACGGACCGCGGTTCGATCCCCCGGCGTCCCATATGGTCCCCCCAAGCCAGGGGCGATTTCTGAGCACATAGCCAGGAGTAACCCCTGAGCGTCAAACGGGTGTGGCCCAAAAACCAAAAAAAAAAAAAAAAACCTATATGTTCCTCAGAAAAATATCAAGATACAAACAGATTGAAAATTCTATCACTTATATCTCTGACTTTCATGAACTAAACCAGAATGCAAAATGTTGATACTGAGTGTTTTAACGAAACTCCAGATAATTAAATATGTGTCATAGAGCAGGTCTCAGAAAGTGAATGCAAGCTTGAGTAGGAGAGATAAGATATTCACTGTAAGATCCATTCTTTGGAAGGTCATCAAGGGTAATTTTATCCAGAGAATGGTACAACATTTAGAGTTAACAACTAAGATTTATGATCCAGGAAAATGCCCCTGATTTTAAGAATTAATCATGGAGAAGTGGGAGGATCATGATAATCCTTAAGTGATGTTTTTATGAAATGAAGAAGCATAATCTGAACCTCAATTATGTGGAAAGAGAAAGATAAAAACTGAGTATCTGTATAAAATGTGGGCTATATTATGTCTCCAGATCATGAAAATAAAACAAAGAATAAAAAATTATTTTAGACAATAGGTGATTAAAGGAACATGATACCTAATGTAATATTCTGTTCTAAATTTGTTTATGCAGGTAGCTCATTTTTAAGAAAAATTACAAGGTGATTTCTGATAATTAAAGTAGAATATGCATTATACTAATTTTAATCTTTATGTTGAAAATAGAAAATAAAGTAGTGATGTTATATTTAAAAACTTGTGATGGTTTCTAATAGTCAACTTAACAAATATAAACTATTATAATGAAATTGAGGACTGCATTCTCTTTGAAATCAACATAAGTTTCTTTTATCAGACGATCAAATGCTATTTTGTATGCACAGGTAAAATATTATAAGTGATTTTTATAATTAATTTACTTTAGTTTAATGCAGTAATAGTTATATGTATTTATGGGCAAAGTCTCTGTTCCTTCTCAGAGGATTTTCACATATTCAGGACTTCTCACTCATGGCAAGATTTCCATCCAAATTAATACATCACTAAATAGTTTCCAAATCACAAAGACAATTTCTTACAATATTTTTCTCAATATAAATATCATCTACAGATTTTATTTACTGCCTGATATATGAACTATATATTACTTATTAAAATATATCAAGAAAATATTTTTTGTGTATCATCAAATGGTCTATACATTTTGTTTTTTAAAAATTAAGAAAAGTCAATAATAAAATGGTAGAATGAATGAAAAAGAACAGGATAACCTTGTGCCAAAAACCACAGGACTATTTCAGTATAATGAAAACATGGACTATGGAACAATAATAAAATATATATACACAAAAATTAGAGTTGAAAAATTTATTAGTCAATAGTCTTTTTTAATGAGACACTTGGGCAAAGCAATAAAAAGTATTTTAAAACCGAATTACAAAGAAAATGGTTTGTCATGTTCAGAAATTTGTAATATAGCATATAATTTACATAGTAATTTAAAGATCCTAGGCAATTATTATTGTAATGGTTTATTTTAGAAAAAAACAATTCTAATGTGGATGTTGGTACATGGTATAATGGTGTTTGAGCAAAAGTCTAAGAATTATCATTGTACTGGAGAAATAGTACAGAGGTTAGCAATACAACTAATTAACAAGTTTTTCTTATGGCCAAGGTTAATTTATTCCCTAATATTATGGGATGTTCTGAGCATAGGCTAGAGTGAATACAAAGTCAGAAGTAATCTCTAAGCATCACTGTATTTGGACAAAAAAACAAAACAAAACGAAACAAAACAAAAATTGCCTTTTTTTTTTTTTTTTACTAATAGAATAGAACACACTATCTTTTTAGTGGCAAGACAGTCACAAAAAAGAGGTTTTTTTTGGTGACAGTTTCTGCAGAATTTAAGTCGGTGCATGGGAAAGTTATGGAAATGAACAAACAAAATTTCAAAGCTTTGATTTTGAAAAAAAAATTGTGTCAAACAGACTACTGGATTTTATATATTAAAGCAAAATACAGACAGAAAAACTAAGAGCTCAATTCGACCCAAATTTGAGATGCACTATTTGTGGGAAGATAATTCAATTAGGTAAAATTTTTCTTTTGTCTACATTTGTGTGAATGTTAGAGAAAATTAAAATTTAGATATCATTGTAATAGTTGTATTCATTATATTGGGAAATAATTAAATAAGTCACATAATAATGATAGTTTTAAGCTAGAATAGAGTTATGTAAAAATATGACCCATAAAATACAATATGATCTAATTTTAGTACATTTAGTTACCATTATCTATATTAATAAATTTGGGTGGGAGGGTAGTGAAACAAAGACTTAGAATACACATTGAATTGTCCCCTCATTCAGAAAAGTATTTATAATTATTGTGACCACAAATATAGTTAAGCATTTTATCTGAGTACAGATAAACATGAAACAATTATTATTTATCTAATATTGATAATATATTAAAGCATATTTTAAATAAAATGATATGTAAGCCTTTGAAATATTTTTCTTCTCACATTTTATAATTAAATATGCAAAACTTGTTTCTCTTGCTCTCTAGAATTCTTAAATGTTTGCCATTTTGTGACATTTTGAAATAGTATACCAAATAAAAAAGGCTTGATCTGCCCTTTAGAAAACAATGACACAAAATGCTTATATTTTCAAAGCTGAATAAATGATTTGAAGTGGAAGAAATGTGTTCTAGATGAAGCCAATATATCATAACTTGCAAAGCACTAATGTGATTGTTTTATGGATGGTTTATTTTTACTAATTTATTTTGTAGTTGCTGCTTCATCTAGGCTACACAGGCTTTTAAATAAAAAATAAAAGTAAAATGAATATTTTGTGCAACTGATTCAAGATAAAATTTTTGTTTCAAAAATTGTATAAGGAGGGATATAGAGATAGTACAGTGGTTCGGGAAATTGCCTTATGTACAGTTGCACTCAATTTAGCCTTTGCATCGATTCTACCCAAACACTGCCTAGTGTCAGATTCCTGAAGACAAAGCCAGGAAGAAATCCTGGGCAAAGCTTGATGTGGCTCACCTCCTCAACCCCACAGTCTCCCCCAAATAAAATTAATAAAACAAGGAGTCATCTTATGACATAATCCTCCAATTGATAGAAATGCCAATATTTTATCTTATAATTTGGAAAAATAATGTGCCAATGAGTATATACTGCTTCAGGAAACAGAAGTAACTTCTGTTAGAATAACCTTGGATAGATTTTGATCTTTTTCCTCTCATGAATTATAAACTTGGTGTTAAATAGTCTCACCACAAAGAGTGATGAGTTTAGTTAGAGAAATAACTACATTTTGAACTTTCCTAATAATGAGAATGTATGAGGGAAATGGAGAGCCTGTTTATAGTACAGGCGGGGGTCGGGTGGGGAGGAGGGAGACTTGGGACATTGGTGATGGGAATGTTGCACTGGTGATGGGTGGTGTTCTTTACATGACTGAAACCCAAACACAATCATGTATGTAATCAAGGTGTTTAAATAAAAAAAATAGTTTCAACATTTATAAACGACACCATACTCTATTTTATAATAGAAAATAATTTGCTAATGTATATATAATACCTACATAGAGGTGTTATTTTATTATTAATAATTCTAATACTTCAGAAGAATATAAGCCCTGGTGTCAATACCAATTAGAGTGATATCTGCTTAATATCTTACCTCATTGAAATGTTCAGACCATAATTCGATTTATTTCTTGGTGTTACAACAGTAAAATGCAGCATTAAAGATGAGAGAATTATAAATAAACTTATCTCTTGACGTCTACTATATTTTTTCTACATTTACAAGTACCCTGATGTTTGATTTTTTGTGCATATGTCTAGGCATTAGAGTTAATGGAGCCAAATATTTTTGAAACACCTGGTGATTTAATTCAAAGTATTTTAAATGTGAATGATTACTTAGCAAAGTGCACTGTTCTAATTAGGATAAGATGATGTAGAATTAGTTTCACCAATTTTTTGAGGGTAAATGTTACCGATCAGGATTCATTAGTATTATAAGTTGATGTTCTTTCACTATGATGGTATATTGAACAAATAGAATCTATTATCATTGCTACAATAAACATGGTGCATCAGATCTGTACAGATACGATTTCTTCTAAACTAAATTTATATCATTTTCTATACTAATAATTGTTATATGATTTAATTAAAAGATATTTTGTGTAAAATTATTTTCAAAGTATGTTCGAAGATTGAGGACTAACTAGACTGTATATGTATGTATGTATATATATAAATATATATATTTATATATATATTAGTTTTTGGGTCACACCGGCAGTGTTTAGGGGTTACTCCTGGCTCCATGCTCAGAAATCGCTCCTGGCAGGCACACGGGACCATATGGAATGCCGGGATTTGAACCACCGACCTTCTGCATGAAAGGCAAATGCCTTACCTTCATGCTATCTCTCTGGCCCTAGACTGTATATTCTAAGGTTCACAATTAAAGTGAACTTATTTTGTTTAACTCTGATTTAATAACATAATATTAATCTATATTTTAAAATGTTATACTAAATTACCACGGCAATTATTTAACATATATTTAAATATTTTATATTTATGTAATATATATTTATATCATATAAATTATATATTATATTTATTACATAAATATATTTAGATTTATTCATAAATACAAAACATATGTATATATTATATATATTTATATACATATATATTTATATTATTATAGTGTTTTTATATTTATACAATACTATTTTTGTTGTTGTTTGGGTCACACCTGGTGGTACTCAGGGGTTACTCCTGGATCTGCAATCAGAAATTGCCACTGTTAAGCTCAGGGGATCAAATGTGATGCTGGAAATCAAAACACTTTCTCCTGAGTTGACCACATCTAAGGCAAAAGCTCTACTGCTGTGCTATCATTTTGGCTCCTATATAACACTTTCAAGTAGATAATTATATGCAAATAATGATTATTATGTTTATTAGAATTTATTAGAATAACAATTTGTAGTAAAAGTCTCACTACTGATGTCATGACTATATACAGACATTTACAAATTTCCAATAAAAAGCTAACAGAAATAAAAAAATATGGTAAATTATTAGGTTACAAAACTAACATGTAAAAATATGCTGTGTTTCTCTGTGCAAGTAACAATGGTAGCCAAAATAGAGTTCAGAAAGACTATCACATGTATAATTGCAACAAACAGGGCTGATATTTTGGAATAAATTTAGCCAAATAATGTAAAATCTATAAATAAAATAAAAAACAATAGTAAAAACATAATGCATAAATATAATTTTGGACATCAGAAATTAACAAAATTAACATTATAAAAGAATGTGTTTTCCAAATAATTATTTAATATATTCTCAATGAAATTCTCAATGACAGTTTTCCAAATAATTACTTAATATAGTCTCCATGAAATTCTCAATGACAGTTTCAGAGAAATTATACTAAAAATTAAATTTATATTTGCATAATGACAATATTAAAGAACATGAGAAAGGAAACAACCAAATGGAGGTATGATACATATTTACTTGAAACTATTACATAAAATGTTAAAATTTAATAACACCAACATAACATTAGAATATAACAGATACACATGACATTGGAACAGAATTGAAAACCCATTAATAAAACCAAACATAGTTGGACAGAAATAAAATCATACCAATAACTGACAATAGGGCAATGCATTATGAATAAATGATGTTGGGAGAACTTGAAAGTCAAATGCAAAGAAGACAATACAGTGATACAAAAGTTCACTGAACATAAGTAAATAGCTATTATAATCCCTAAACAAACATGTAATAGATTAAATATAATATTTTACTATCATGAGATATGCTTAAAACTATTCCAAGACTGCTTACTATTTAAGTAATAATAAACTAACAACAAAGCAATAATATTTTCATACATTAAAAATGTATGAAATAAAAATATAAAATATAAAAATATAAAATATAAAAATTATATAATGTACATATATATAATCATATATAATGTAATGTGAATATGCAAATAGTTCATTAAATATTCACTTGTAAATAAAATCATGCTAAATATTGTCAATAAATAATGTTTGGCCAACTGGATAGTCATGAAAAATTTATAAATTAAAAGCAAAAGTTGGGGGTCAGAGCTTTAGTACAGGAGGTAGAAAATTTGTCTTCCATGTATTCAACCCAAGTTCGATTCCTAGCATCATATATGGTCACCGGAGCCTCCCAGGAGTGATTTCTAAATAACCACTAAGGGTTGCTGGGTGTGGTCCAAAAAACAAACAAACAAAAAAGGAGTCAGTTAATTCCTTAAATAATATTCAATAAATGTAGTATTATAAATAAAAAGAATAATTGTCAGAGAGAATACAAAAGGTAAGGTGCTGCTCTGAAAGTGGCTAACAGTGGTTTGATCCTCACTTTTAAGTGGTATTCTGAGCATTCTCGAGGGTGTTTGATCCCAGAGAAGATCAAACTGCTAGGTTTGATCATCAAACCTGTACCCTACTCCTTCCCCCAAAGAACCATTATAAATAAAAGGCTCACCATGTATTTTTTGCTTCTAACCATTCTTGTTAGTGTCCAAGACCTCCTCTTGCCTCTTTTCTCAGGGATCACTTTTGTTGGGCATGAAGCATCAGCTTCAAGCAAGGTCAAAATACTACCTACTGCAATATTGCTCTAGCATAAATGTCCATTTTATTTTAAGACAAGAAATCATTGTATTATAAAATAGTAATTAGAATATACTATACACATATACAAAAACTACCTTCCATAATTTATTTTTAGTATTTGTTATAATTAATAACAACTTGAATTATATGTGTATATATAGTATACATCTGTTGTTATTATATCTTCTTTCTAATGACATTGCAACAATCAGTGGAAAATAAAATGTTATCTTATATATTGAGTCCAAAATTTATAGATGCCAAATCATATTAATTACATGAAGAAAATTTCTAACAGTAAAGTGTGCAATTAGCATGAGGAAGAGACAAAAGCAGACATCATTTATCTGTGTGCTAATACTTTCTTTACTGAGTGAAAAAAATAATATTAGTCATTAATTTTGCAAATGAGAATACCTTTTGTTTGTTTGGGTCATACCTAGAGATATTTAGGGGTTACTACTGACTATATACTAAGGAGTTAGTAATGTGTGAATTAATTGATACCAGGTTGGCTGCATGCAAGACAATTGCCCTGTAAGCTGAACTATCTCTCTAGCCCTGATAATAATGAATTTTGACTTGTGTCACACAAAATTTATAAATTATTTTTTTTATTCTTTGAAGCTTTCAGGTGGTGGATGAACAATGTATTTAATGGAACAGTATAATAATAAAATTCACAAATATAATTTCCAGATGTCAAAAAGTTGTCACTTGATAGAACTGCTAAAAGTCAAAGTTTATCGTGAGTGCAACTGAATTTTAATTTATTTACTTAAAAGCAAAATTTTAGCTCTGAATCAGCTATGTTTGGATTCTTCCTATTGTCTTCTATTCCCATTTTCTACTCCTATTAAATTTTTTTCTGAAGTAATATTACTTAGTAGCTATAAAGCATTGTTAATTTGAATAACTATAGTTATCAAGGGTTGGTGTATATTAATAGATAAAAAAGACTGGTTGATATAAATCTTTACATTGGAAAAATTAAACAAGAGATGTAGAAATGAAAAATCTTAAAACTGTTTAGATAATATAGAGATTAAAGTGAAGTTAGTTTCTTTAATCATAAAATAGTAATGGCAACAATTCACTTATGAGATATGTATGTAGACTTTTGTTTAAAATCAATCTATTTATTTTTGTCAATCTATTGTTTTCTAGGTGTAGAATTGCAATTGTCCTTTAACCCTTTATTGACATATAAACATTATGACATATATTTATAACATATATATAACACATATAAACGTATAATCATTATAAACATATACAATTTTGAATAAAACGTAAGGTCATGGAACTTCTGAAAAAGAATATGCTGTGTGCAATTTCAAATATTTTATTTTGGATATTTTGATTAGTGAATTTTCAGATCACTTAGAGATAAATTTTTGTTTTTATAAGTTGATTTGAAATAACAAATACTGAGAAATAATTTAAAAACAAAAAGAGATTTGTTTAATTTTAGGGATAAACACATGTAATCTATTTGATTGTATATAAGAAGCAAAACAAGTTCAGGGTTAGCACTGTAGTACAGCAGTTATGGTATTTAATTTTTATGTGGCTTACCTGGGGTCTATTCCCTATACGACATACAGTTCTCTGAACTTCTACAGGAGTCATATCTGAAACAGAGACAGAGGAAATACCTGAACATTGGCTGAATGTGGCCTAAAACAAACAAACAAACAAACAGAGTCGGCAAGGATTTTATGAAGTGCGAAAGGTAATATACAGAGTAACTCTGTGTATTACCTGAAATCCCATTTAATCCTAAAATAGTCTGAAAGAGAATATAAGGATCAACTCAGAGGTAATATATCACTTGCTTTTGTTACCTAGAATAGTGTTTCTTAAAACGTTATATAATAATGGTCCCATCTAAAAGTGTTTCCTTCCTTAGGCCTCCCTCTCCTAAAACAGTGTTTCTTAAAACATTTTATAATAGTGATCCCTTCTAATATTGTTACCTTCCTTAGGCCTCCCACTCCTAAAGGTCTCTTTAGTCACAATGGTTTGGCTCCCACTTAAATGATTTTCAGTGTGATGTCTTGGAATCCTCTAAATTTTTATAGCATGACATATGAAACTATACTGAGAAATGGGACTTAAACCAATACTATAATAAATAAAGGTAATAGTGCTTATCAATAATAACTAATAGAACAGTTACATAATATATATGTTATTAAGCTGTAAAAAGCCAAGTATGTTAGATCAATATGTTAGATAAATTATGTTAATCTATCACAAGTAGCCAATATGTTTCAAAATATTAATGTTATGAAAATGAAAATATAGTTATTAGTACAAAGAGAGATATTATAGCAATATAGGCCTACATTGGGAAAGAAAAACAATAGCTAAAATCAATAACATAAACAGAAACCTTAAGAACTAATAAAAGATAAAAGGAACAAATGATTCTAAAAACCAATAAAATAAAAGCAACCTGCTTAAGATAACCTTCACTCCAGTGGTCATAAATAATATATTGATTGAAGAACTACTTTATAGGAAATAAATCAATAACATAGACATGCTTTTCTATGCTATATAAGTTACAGATTTTTAGATTTTACTCTGCAATAAAGACTGCTTACTTTTAAGCATGGTACATAAGACATACTTCTTAAGAATCTAAGAAATTATTGATGTTATATTATATCTTGTAGCTATTAAATGTAATCTCTGAATTGTTAAATAGATGAAACTATAAAAACCCAAGGTTTATATAGTGATATATTAAATTTTTAAATTAATCATTTTTTCATGTAAAACAGTCATTGCTATTGAAAAAATAAAATGTATCTGTTGATCCTTAAAAAAAGAAAAAAAAACAACAAAAATTAGGCTTAACTTCCATTATATAAACTCAGAAAAAAATACAAAGGGTAAATAAAACAAAGAACTGGTCATTTGGAAAAAAAAATAGGATAAACAAAATCATAAACAAATAAACACTAATCTCATCAAAACTAGAGGAGAAATTACAACAGATACTTCAGAATTAAAAAAGATAATGAGGTTTCGTTATAAATGACTCTATGCTGTCAAAAAGAAGAAACAGTTAGATTCCTCAAACTGAATAAGAAATTGGAAAACTGGAGCAGACCAACTGTATGCAACGAAAACGAAGCAGTCATTAAAAATCCCAATAACAGAAGTTTTATTCCAGACCAGTTTAGTAGTGAGTTCATCTTCAAAGACTTACTAACCATAGTCCTCAAGCATTTTCAAAATAATTAAAGGAAAGGAAAAGCTTCTTAACACCTCATATGAAGCCAACAATATACTAAAACCCAAAGCAGTTCGAGCTGCTGCTAAAATTTATTTTCAGAACAATTCAAGTGATAAATATCAAAGTAAAAATCCTTGAAAAAACTGTCTTTTTGCAAACCAAATCCAGCAGAATAAGGAAAGGAACAGGTATCATGATCAACTGTGAGTATTAGAGTAATGCAAGTATGGTAAACACATGCAAATTAATTAAATAATACACGTTATCGACAAAAGGAAAGATGCAAATGTTCTTGTTATGACTAAAACCCAACTACAATTATATTTGTAACCACAGTTACAGAATTTATTAAAAAAGAATTTATTAAAAAATAAATAAATATAGAGAAATAGTTTGATAAAAATCCCACACTTTTCATGATAAAATCCTCAGCCAAATAGGAAGAGAAAGGAAAAATCCTTAAGATAGCAAATTTGTAACAAAGGCCCAGAGTATGTATTACACTTAGTGATGAAAAAACTAAGTCCTTTCTTTGAACTTAGGCACAAGGTGAGGATATCCATTTTCTCTTCTGTTGTTCAATATACTACTGGAACTTTTAGCTGCAATGAGTAAGAAAAAGAAGAAAAAGGGAAATGGATTCAAGTTGGGAAACAGGAGTAAAATTTTCACTGCTTACAAATGCATAATAAAATTCCAAGTTGAGCCCAAGTATTCCACTAAATAAAACCTTGTAAAATAAAAACAATAAATGGAAATAGCTAAGTCATGAGCTATAAAATAGATATACAATAATTTCTTGCTTTTGTATGTAAATAGTGTACTAGAAGAGAAAGACATTAAAAAGACTATCCCATTGAAATGTTGTTACAAAACATGAAATATTTAGAATAAGCTCAGCAAAAGTGGTGAAAGATCTTTACTTGAATAACTAGAAGTTACTGAAGAAAGAAATAGATTATCTTAATTCTCTTAATCTTTGAAACATATTTTACACAAACAAATGGAAAGAATCAACTGATTAAAACAACCATCCTGAGGATTTTAAATAAGTTTAAATAAATGCCCTCAATTAAGTAGATTGCAAAAATGAATTTATTTCAAAACACATAGTCATTCTACTAATTATGAAAAACGTCTTTGAAATAATATAACTTTATATCAAAGCAGCTAAGGACAACATTTTATGAATATGTATTTGATTTATAAGGTGTTTTAAAATGTGTGGCCTTTTTCAAATCTGCCCCAATACACAATCGTCAAACTCAGATTAATATTTAAAAAATTAATTGGAGCTAATTCACTTAGAATGCAAGTTTCATGAGGTTTCCTAAGGACTATACTTCATCTTTTTTGTTTTGCATTGCATGCTCTTGTAGCTTTAGCGTACAGAAAAGAATGAGATTTAAAAAGAAGGAGGGGGACGGAGGAGGCTACTTAAAATCGAGCAAGCAATCCAAAACTAAAAATATTTTTCATCAGGGCACTTTCACATTTTCTAAAGCATTTAGCAAAGTTGCAAGTTTGGCAACAATTAGGGAAGCAAACTTAATGATAATAGTTTGCACTTGATTGCAGTTAAAATGCAAATACAGCTTGCATCTAATAGAATGGGATGAAGTAACCATTTTTCTGGAGAACATAAAGTGACAAGATGAACTTCTTGCTTCCTAGTGCCCCCATGGAATTTCAGTGTATGTGTTGCATTAATTAAAGTGGGAAAAAGCATCTTGGCTTCATGTATTTCCAATGTGATGGGGAAATGCTACAGCTAGTGCTGTCAAGTTGTGCCTCTAACCTTTATATGCAAGGTTGTGGCCCTCACTAGCATCACATGAAAAGAAACTAATACATACAGGCTTTGTGTCATGTTTGATTGATTATCACCCCACCCAGGCATGCCTTTTATTATATATTTTACAATGGAAAGGGCAATTGTTAAAGGATAATGTTAAAGGTGTAATTTGTTTTCAAATGTCTCTCTCTAGATGATGAATCCTACAGAGAGTTTGAGATAAAACTAAAAACTACCAAAAGCAAACAAATTCATACTACAATCACCCAAGTTGTACTTGGAATCCTGATATCTGTAAATAAGATACTCAGTTTCTATAAACTTTCTGCCACTGCTTGGTCTCGCATTGTGGTACTAATGGCAAATTGTTGGCTAACAATGTTAATTATCAACCAATTGTAAATCTGTGACAATATACAGAATGATATTAAGAATAAATATTTAGAACATTTTTTCATGTTGTAATGGAGCAATTGGATATATTATCCATAAATAAAATTAATGGACTCTGTACTGAATACATATCATTTTTATTGGATATTTTCTAGGTATCTGCATTTATTTTAATTTTTTTATTATTTTGTCCACCAATTCACAATACAGACCAGGCAAAGGGCCTGTGTTGAGGTGTATATGGGGTGCATTTACTGTACCTCCTCATTTTATACAGTCAGTGTAAAGAACACAGCCTGTGGTAAGTATTGGGAGGCATTATCTTTTCATTTCTTTTTTTTGTTTGTTTTTATTTTTTAAATATATATATATATATATATATATATATATATATATATATATATAAAATCCTTCACCAGTGCAACATTTTCCTATACATGGATGTATATGGAATCTATTATGCTAAGTGAAATAAGTCAGAGGGAGAAAGATAAACAGAATGTTCTCCCTCATTTATGGGTTTTGAGAAAAATGAATAACATTGTGTAATGATTCTCAGAGACAAAATAGAGGAGGACCGGAGGGTCCAGCTCCTGACATGAAGCTCACCACAGGGATCGTTTAGTGCAGTCACAGAAATGATAACGCTAAGAACTATCAAATGAAAATGTGACTGAATGAGGGAAGTAGAAAGCCTGTCTAGAGTACAGGCTGGTGTGGAGTGGGGAGGAAGGACACTTGGGATATTGGTCATTTACTTTAAATAAGTAAAAGTCACCAAGAGATGGGAAGTTAAGGATATTTACTTTTTCAAACAGTTTGTAAAGGTATTGTTTATCAGCAAAAAAAAAAAAAAAGTGAGTTAGGAAAGACTACAGGGCGATACAATACGTGCAAAGTTTTGTCTTTTGTATTTTCATGGTCACACTCGGTGACACTCAAAATTTAGTTCTAGTTCTGTGCTCAAAGATCATTACTGGCAGTGAACTGGGAATCATATTAGAACACGTATAGTAAAAGTGCCTTAATATTTCTGTGGCTCTGGAATTGTATTTTAATAATTTTTATATGAGGTATAACATTAAACAAAAACATATTAAAATTAATTAATTGTAAGTCTTATACTTGAATATACTAGTAGTATCCTCATTACTGGTAGCCCTACAAGTACTTTAGCACCAATATTGAAAAGCAATATTGAAAATAGCAATATTCAAATATCATTTAGTGATTATCATGTTATTAGAACTCAGTTATTTGGTTTTTGGGCCACATTAGGATTACTTACTCCTGGCTCTGTGTTCAGGGATCACTCCTGAAAGAATTTGAGGACCATATGTAGTGCCAGTGAAAAAAAGAGACACAGGCAAGCCAAGTCACTTGCTTGCTGTACTATCTCTTTGTGTTTGTACTGTTATTTTAATTTATTATCTTTTGTTAGTAATTTCTATATCGAGCCATATTATCATTTAACAAGTTATACTATGTTGAAAAAAACCTACCAAGAATACACATTAAGATCAACTCCTAAGTCAAAGAATACACTTGGTATTGAGTAGGTAAGAAGTTAGGCTAATACAGTGCTTCTCAATTATTTTCTGTCATGCCCCCCTAGAAAGAAAACATTTTTCGCGCCCCCCCCCGCGCGACTGTAAATAGTATCTTTATTAAAAAATCTTTAACTTGCAAAACAAAAATATATAAAATAATTTGAATTGATTTTTTAATCAGAGGTGATGTCTGGAGTAATGGCTACAGTGAGCACGGTTTGCAATGCATAGCTTTTCTAAGCGGGGTTTGAAGCAGGACACAGCAACTCTCAGCGCCAGAGACATACAGAGACATAAACACGGGGCTTAGCTTGTTATGACAGTGTTTGCCGAGGTCAAACGCGCCCCCACTGGGGGCGCCCCTGGGGGACGCGTCCCACTATTTGAGAATCACTGGGTTAATACTATATGGTAAGAAAATGTAGAGAATAATGGAGATATATAGGTATAAAAGTGAAATACCTAGAGTAAAATTATAAATATGAACAAATATAATTTTTTTAAATCTTGACTATTTAGTTGTTGCTAATTTTAGTAGATGACATATTAATGTATATAAAATAAATATAAATTTATATAAATATAAACATATATTTAATATATAATAAGAGTCTTTTATTTATTTATTTATTATTTATTTATTTTTGTCTTTGGGTCACACCCTGCAGCACTCAGGGATTACTCCTGGCTCTATGCTCGGAAATTGCTCCTGGCAGGCTCTTGGGACCATATGGGATGCCGGAATTCGAGCCATCATACTGCATGCAAGGCAAACAACCTAACTCCAGGCTATCTTTCTGGTCCCTATATAATAGGAGTCTTAATTTGGAAGTCATTCTGTATTAGTGTGAACTTTGGCTGCAGTATTTTGTGAGCACAATGTGTTATTGGATAAATTAAAAAATATGTCAGTTTTTCTATATATATGAATATTATAAAATGCCATTTTAGTGAAATAGTCTAAAAATGACACATTAATAAATTATATTTCAAAAAAGTCAAACCATAACTAATATGTATTAATCATTCCCTCTCCTATTTTAAATTATTATTATAGTACATGCAAAACATTATCGATTTATACAATACTATGTATTATTGCATATAATATTTATCAGTTTGTTTTATTATAATTATCTTTGGACATACAGAGTCAATATTCTATGAATTTCAAGTATAATTTATGCAATTGGAAGGGAGAAACATACAAATGTTCCATTTTCTTTCTGCTAGCAAATAAAAGTGAAATGCAAGTAAAATCACAAAATAATGTGTCTATTTATATCACCTTGTTTAAACCAGATGTTGATGTGAGATTTTAAGAGCTTAAATAATGCCTACTGTAGGTGATTCTGCAAAAAAAACAAGTTGTTGGTACTTGTCAAATTGTCATTTGTTAATGTGCAAAACCAAGTATCCAGATGAATGAAGATGAGCAGCCTAGATGTTCTCTTCATGCAACAGCACTGGCATTTCACTCTGATTTTTTTTTTACCACCCAATGCGAGTATACCTCTAAATGCTACATATGGTGTTTTGCACATATAATTGAAAATGTGATAAGGTGACAGCAACGTTGCAATCCTAATGCAGCTATCTAAAATAAATATTTTAAACTATATTATGGAGGTGTGATCTTAGGGAAAAAAGACTACATTTATTTTTTTTTAACTTTAAGTGAAACAGCTGTTCTCAGAGAAGACAGAATTTATTGTATATTTATGAATGATTGAAATAAAGCTGCCCACCACTTGAAAACTGATCTACCATTATTAGGGGTGAAATTAAGACTTTTAAAAAATTTCTATAGGGTAGTCTTAATTCACAAAACCTCAGATGTTTGTTTGTTGAGCTACAAATTTTGTGAAGGTAATAAAATTAAAATTAAATATTTAGGGTGGTTCTTAACTTTTACAACATTTGGAAGTTTTGAAAAGAGAAATTTAGATACTACTACTGCTTACTCATTAGTTATACACAATAGAGCAGAGCAGGGAACAGTTTCTGACATTCATCATCACTATACTGGGCATGCTCAAATACATTGTATTATGTGTAAAAAGGCATAGGTATATTGTTCTTTTTTCCTTATTTTTACTCAAAGCAATATTATATCATAATATCATTTATTTAAAATGTGCATTATTATTATTCTGTAATAAGTAATGTTTTGTAATCAGAAAATGTGAGGGATAGTAGTTTTTTGTATAGTATTCAAATAGCTCAGAGATCTATGATGGTTGAGAAGTGTGAGAACTAAAAAGTGATCAATACTTGATAACTGCTATTTGAACAAAACCAGGTCCATCCATTTGCAATTGGATGCAATTAAAGTCCAGGAATGAACAAGACTGCTTTCTGTTCACCATTGTCTGGCCTCTTTTAAGAAAGAACTATTTGAGCTTCAAAATAATTAGACTTTTCAAAAAAATTGATTGTTTAGATTCCAACTATAGTGTAATTGAAAACCATTAATTATATCTCATTTTCATAGATAATAAAGATTTAATACTATAATACATTTTATAAATTAAATATGAATTATTGTTGAATGACATATACAAATCATATATATTATATATCTATACATATATATTTAAAAGCGATATTGATTTTAAATCCAGACCAAAAACTGTATCCTGCAAATCACAGAAATCAGAGAGAGTTACATTTCCATCAGTAATCTTGTTATTACAATTGTTTGTGGGGGTTGAAAATTGGGCTGCAAAATAAAGAGAAGGTTAGAGAAAAAGTATTGAGCTTATATTTTATCATATAAAAAGGTAATTGATCAATTTTTACATTTTCAGTTTTGATTTTTGAAGTTTCCATTTGCCTCCAATACAAAATATGCATTATTGAAAATATTACTAAAATTTCTTCTTGCAAGTTGGTGTTCTCAATTTTTCACTGTAATAAAAATTATTAAGATACTTCAAAACTATATAATTTCCTCTGGAGCTAAAATATTATAAGACCAATACATTTTCTTTCTTAAAACAATATAAGTTTTGTACAAAATATATTGTTATATAGAACATTAATAAGGAATGTACAAAATGATAGTGTAAGATAAAGTATATTCAGGTATAATGCATTTAAATAGTTTTATACACCCTAATATAATATCGATATATTCTAAATTTTAAAATTTGTTTTAAATCCTAATGTTAATCAGGGAATTTTGTATGTAACAGACTGTCATATTCATACTCATTTAATGCTGCTTTTTAAGAATATTTTATAATAAAAAAATCCTTTCTTATTCATTTATTAAAAAATGAGATTTATGAGCTGAATAATTTTACATATATTTGATTCAGGGTTACTTATTCCTGAAATGCAGTCACTTTCTATTAGCATTATGTCTTTAATTTCTTCTTCTTCTTCTTTTTTTTTTTTTTTTTTTAGTTTTTGGGCCACACCCGGCTGTGCTCAGGGGTTACTCCTGGCTGTCTTCTCAGAAATAGCTCCTGGCAGGCTCGGGGGACCATATGGGACACAGGAATTCGAACCAACCACCTTTGGTCCTGGATCGGCTGCTTGCAAGGCAAACGCCACTGTGCTATCTCTCCGGGCCCTTTAATTTCTTCTAATACAATTACTTAAAATATATCAAAATTGTCTTGATAAAAGCCTATACTTGAATATAATACTAATTTATTAAGTTAGAACTCATCTGTCAGATGCATGCCAAGCTTACTTTGGCAACATGGAGCAACTCATTAATCTATTTAGATTACTTACTACAAAATATAAAATATTATAAACTTTAATTTTATAACTATCAAATAATTGGAGCCAAAGGGTAAAGTTATATTTTAGCTGCAATATAATATCTCCACTCCATTGTATTAATGCCAGTGTGGACTAAACGTGGCAAAGAATTGATAAGAAAATATAAGAAAATTTCTTTATATTTATAAGAAAATATAAGAAATATCTTTATAAGAAAATAAGAAAAAAATCTTTTAGACACATAATTTAAGATCATGCTAGGATAAAAGCAATTATTATATCCACACATCTATCTTTAATGTCTATAGCATTTTATTTTATTTTTATTTTTCTGGCATTATTCTGGCATTTTAATAGTTTATCTTCCAAATATACCTGTAGTATTTTTTACCAAACTGGTCCCAAATCTTACTTCCATCAAGAAGATCTCTCTACTAATTTCTACTACTCTCATCTACCATTTATGCCTACAACAATCGTAACTTTCATTCAGTTTAGAAGTGAGTTGTCTTTTTTCTGTGTGTTTGCTCTATTTATTTACTGTCAAAATAGAGAAGCAAACATTTGATAAATGATTTTTTGTCTAACTTAATTTTACTTCTCATAACCATTTAAAAGTTCATCTCTCTTATCCCAAAAGTTACAATTTAATTTTCTTAATACCAAAGTAATAGTGAATTGACGCTATATAGCATATATCTTACATATATGAGTATACATATGACATACATTGGTATATGACAACTTCATTATTTAGGATTTGATGTTTTGAATATTATGAATAAATAATACTGTCACAAATATATTCTTAGTTTTTATGTCCACTGATTATATTAATAATAGTTCTGAAAATTAATTATTGGGGTAGTGGGAACCAAAGAAGTGATCATCAGTCTCAGCAGATATGGACAATCTCTAGCTAGAATCTGAGAATTAGATGCTATTCAGTGTGTGCCATAAAGAAAATCTATCTGGGTCACTCCATTGGTTTCTGAAGGATAGTAGGATCACGTGGGAGATTCTTGGAGAACTCTAGACCCACAGTTGGTAATTTTCCGTGGATAATGAAGTACTTAGAATTGAACTAAGATTGGGTAATTATAAGGCTTGAATTTGACTTTACAGTGTTTCTCCACTCCACTCTTTATTTTTATTTTCACGCATTTTATATTTTGTTTTTGCTTTTGGGCCACATAAGGCAGCACTCTGAGGTTACTCCTAGCTCTGGACTCTGAAAAAAAAAAAATCACTCCTCGGGGGACCGTATGGGATGCCTGGAATCGAAGCTAGGTCCATCCTGGTAGGGTGCATGCAAGGCAAATGCTCTACTGCTGTTATGTCTCTTAGGCCCCGTTATGTTTTTTGTTTGTTTTTGAAAAGGTGTGAACCTTTTCATTCCTATCCACAGTTCATCACAATTTTTTCTTCTTTTCTTAATCAACACATATTTGCGATACATTGTTATGCATAGTAATGCATTACAATACAGTGTATTGAAAGGCAATATATTTTGTCTTTGGCTGCATTGACGTATATGAACAGATATTGAAGTTTTAATTTATATTTATCCAATAAGAGAAAATGAAAACACATTTTCACACATGTGGGCCATCAATCTATCTTCTGCGAGGACATACCTAGGTACTCAATTATTTTGCACGTTTTTAATTTATTTTCTTTCATGTTTTTTATAGTATGAAATTGTTTATATTTTCTTTTCTCCCCCCTTTGGCTTTTGGCCACAATGTGGTGGTGCTCAGGGTTTACTCCAGCCTATGCACTCAGAAATCACTCCTGGCAGGCTCCGGGGACCATATGGGATGCCAGAGATAGAACCTGGGTCTGCCCCAGATTGAATGTGTGCAAAGCAAAGGTCCTACCACTGTGCTATTACTTCGGCCCCTGTTTATATTTTTTATATGAACTCACTATTAGTCACATATTGTGCTAAATATTTCCTTAGTTGCTAGGAGAATATTTTTTTACATTTTTGGTAGTTTTATTTACCAAGCAAAATGTATTTTTAATTTTATGAAACATTTGTATTTACTCTATCCTTTACCACTCCATCACAGAATAGCTATTTATGAATAGACATTTATAGTAATAATGCTGTGTCTATAGTATTACAGTACTAGTTTTGATAATGCTTTTAAATTTAGCCATTATTTTACTACTGTTTTCTCTCTTATTTTTGATGAACATATTGAGATTATTAATCTTATTGAGTCTTTACTATAAACATTTATTATTTTTACATAATGATCTTTATGTTATATTTTACCTTGAATGATATACATATAGCCTAAATGGTTAACACATGGAAGTGTAGTGATAAAAATAATACTAAATCTAAAAAGCAATACAAATTGAAGATATATCACTATGCATAAATACTTTATGCTATATAATTTTAAATGTATTGGATGTCAGATTTTTGAATATTTAATTAGAAAATAATTTTAAAATAAAAAATGGGTGAGTCCATTTTTCTGCCATTGTAACTGCATTCTACTTGGATCAAATTGGCTAAATCTTATTAAGTACTTGAGTGTTTTTGTTTGTTTGTTTGTTTTTAGTTTTGATTTTGGTTTTTGGGCCACACCCGGTGATGCTTAGGGATTACTCCTGGCTATGCGCTCAGAAATTGCTTCTGGCTGGGGACCATATGGGACATCAGAGATCAAACTGAGGTCCATCCACGTGAAAGGCAAACGCCCTACCGCTGAGCTATTGATCCTGCCCCATTGTGTTTTGTAAACATTTTTGTGGGTAGTTCTGATTGCTCATTCCTCATTTTATTAATTTTATACCATATATGATGTTAACATCTGGAGAAATAATAGATCACCTGATTTTCAGCAGCTATAAAAATATTTTTAGGCAAAATCTAGATTTAAAAATTGAAAGATGTTTTAAAACAAAATCAGAAATAATAAGACTTTTCTCTCAGTTGTCACATTCCATAGTATGATGATAAGATGATTGATGGGTGATACCTTTCACACCCTACATTTTTCCTTTTCCTTATGAGTTTGCTTTATTTGATATTTTTAATCTTTTCACTTTTATTATTAAAAAGATTAATTTATCTCAGATTTCTCACTCACATTAAAACATATTCAAGATCTCTGAAAGTACCCAATTGATAATTGCTATTTAACTGAGTAACTGAGAATCAGGGTGAATTGATTTCCTGAGAGTATAAACCCTTTTCCCCCCATAAAATATGATCATTATATCCAAGTTAATGTCAGTTTTAATAAACAATGAAATAGTTATAGTGAGACTTCAAGGCATTTAGAGATATGTTCCTATATGTTCCTAATTATAACATAGTAAACTAAAGGTAAATAAATTAAATTATTTATTATTTATTTATTTATTATTTTTAAATAAGGTAATAATGCAGAGATAAGAGATATATCAAATGTATAATACTACCAATATATTACTTAAAATGGATAAGGAGGTGCAATATTAAACATTTAAAAGTAAAATTATAAAATATTTATTCAAATAAAGTAGAATAAACAAAATAAAAACTAAATGTGTACATAAAACTATAGCAAATTAAGAGTAGTTGAAATAATTGTATATATATATATATATATATATATATATATATATATATACAATTCTGGTTTATAAACCAGAACTGAATCCATTTGACATGAGGTGACAAAGCAATTGTTTAAAACACAGTAAACTGTTATACAAGTGGATAATTATATGTAAGTTTCTGTGCATAATTTCTTTACATAAATATATGTAGTACATCTACTGATGTTGATCGTTGTAAACATATATATACATCTTACATCTGGATGAGACAAGAGACTCCAGTTTCTGTGTACTCTTGAGTCATGTATTCTGAAAGTACATAGTAATTATCTGTATATTTTACAATTTTAACATCAAAATTATTTTTGGTAATATTGGCTTAAAACAGCCAGCTGTGCTCATAACTTATTCTCTGTTCTACATTTAAGGATAACTCCTATTGATGCTGATAATCAAACGTGGGTCAGCTACATGCAAGCACCCTACCTGCTGTGCTATTTCTCCAACCTATACATGTTATTCTACCTTTATGACACAATTTACCATGCCCTGCCACCGAACTGAAGTAAATAGATTGTTGCAATAAAAACATATTTTAGTTGTTCATCGAAACATCTTACACATCCTACCTGACATCTACTTAAAATATGTTGTAGCTTCACAAATATATTTCAAAGACTTATAGGAATGGTTTGATGTCAGAGTTATCTCAGTTCATTGACTTTCTCCTGTTAAGAACTTGTTACTGGAGTCTTATTAGCTTAATTTATCTGGCATATGTCAAAGCATTTAAAATATAACACTGTTTCTCATAAAAAGTATAGGGAATTAAAAAAGTCATGAAACCACCTATTAGCAATATTTTTAAGGTGGTCTTTTCATCACAAAGTGTCTACTCCAAAATTACATCTCAGTGCTGGAAGTGGAATTCATGCTTTCTGTATTTAAGGATTTTAAAAGTATAGTATGAGGCCAGTTAGCACTATAACACTAAACTGTATTTTATATTTCATATCACAATTATACTTAAGAGTTAAATTTTCTAATTAAATACTAATTTGAAAAAAGATAATGAAAAAAAATGTCATTTGTGGGGCCAGAGTGTTAATACAGTGTGAAAAGCATATGCCTTGCATGTTTCTGACCTATGATCGAACCTCAGTATCTATTATGCTCCCCAGAGCAATCCAGAAATAAATTCTAAGCAAAGAGCTCTGACCATTGCCAGGTATGGCACCAACATAAATGCAAAAATATACCAATGTTGGTTATTTTTTCCTCCTGAACTTCCAAAATTTAAGATCAAAAGAAAATTGTTCAGGGGGTTAAACTTGCTACTACATAACTTATAAGTGGAGTCTATATTCTATATTTTGCTATCAATATAATATCAATATATGAAGTATTAAAATTAAATATATAAATATTGAGACATATCAAAAATATCAATGTATTTTTGATACCAATATATCTAGAAGAATGAAGATAATACTAACAATGTTACCAATAAAACAAGAAGCTGTATATAGTTAAAACTTCTTAGCATAACACATTCAACTAAAGTAATTTGCTAATTACTTTTTGTTAGAAAATCAAATATACATTTGATAGGGGGTTCTGAAAATACACATTTTAGTCTTATGAGCTTATTATGTAGCTAAAACTCTGTAAACTCAAAGCTAAAAATGTCAAAGAATTAAATTATAATCACAACATTTATATATGTGTTAAATTACCAGTTTAAATTGATGACATGATTTAGACAATTAACTTATTTTGTCTTCTTAGAATTGTGCAAAATTATGTTTTCATCATCAACTACAAAGAGTTTGTTTTATTTTGCCAAAGAATATATTGTAGGCACCAAGTAATTCTCTTTAAATTTGAATATAGTAACAAAATAATAAATGTTTGAATATATGTTGAATATATGTTTGAATATATAACTAAAAATTAAGCACCTCATCTTTTGTTATTAAAATATAAGTTAAAATTGAGTATAAAACCTTCTCAACACACTACTTAATTCATAAGTTGAGTCCATGGCCTGTATTTCTGAGAATAAATAAAATGTTACAAGGTATCAGAACAGAAAATACAAAATAATGTTTTAAAACACATACTTTATCAGGGCAAAATTATTGATAAGCTGTCTGATCAACTTCAAACTTTAGAAACACTCTAGGAAAGTGCAGTACACATATATCCTCCTTGTTATTTTGAACCATTCCTACTACAAGAACTAAAATAAAAGACAAAAATGAAGTTATGGTTGAATCTCTTGCATCTTTGTCTTCATAAATTCAGATCCATATCAGGTAGTACACAGGCATAAGACAATCTTGTTAATAGAAAAAACACTTTTATTTTATTAAAAATGTCAGAGTTAAAATAAAATAATAAAAGTGAGAATAGGATTTGGTGATTGCTTACATAGAAGCAGATTATAGTTAGCTTCTCTACTTTTATATTATACTTCAATATTTTTAATTTAGAGAAAACAAATCTGTTTACATCTAGCCAGAAACTCTTCACTTCTTTCTATAACAGCTTATAACTGTCTATTTGGAAAACACCATATAGTTTAATTATTATTGAGCAAAGTTAGAAGGATTAGTTGGTAGAGAATATAAATCAGAAATTTTATTAGAGCATGAAATTAAGTACCTAATACAGAAGATAAAAGCCCAAGAGGATAAAAATTATGCTATTGACATATCAAATCATTCTAGTGTAAGTGATTAGTAGTTGCATTTATATAAATGGATGTAAGTGTCTAATGATATTAAGTGCACACACCAAATAATCCCATTAAAAATTTAAATGGCTTGAGCTTCTATTCATTTAACAGCTCAATTGCATATTCCTCTTCATATAAAACACCCAGGTTGAAATTTCATAACCAAGGGAAATTAGGAATTGAGATAATTATCCCAATAACTTAGACTAAAAGTTACACTTGGGTCCCAAGAAATTGGAAAGCAGGAACAATTCATACTTTGATTTCGAGAAATAATATTCTCTGCTAGTTTCCAAATTAATATGATCAACCTGATTGATTCAGATGTTTTCACAGAAATCTCAATTGAGGAAAAGATGAAAGTAATCTTCAGAGCAGACATACCAAAGGAATGGGCAACGAATAAGTAATTGAATATGATCCTTTGGTTCTGTGTATTACACTATGTAATTTATTCTTTCAACTAAAAAGAGTCTAATATCAGATGATTCCCTAAGTATTTATTAATATCAGATATAATGGGATGTGTGAATAATTGACAAATTTAATGCTAAAAGTTATTTCAAATGTTCATTGCTCTGATTATGTAATTGCATATTCTTTAACTTTGTTTCTGTTTTGTTTAGGACCATCTCTTGCTCAGACTTTACTCATGGCTCTATGCTCAGGGGCCACTTGGCATGACTAAGATACAATAAAGGATGCTGGAATGGAGCTAGATCAGCACTGTGTGCAGACCCTTTCCCTATGTACTATTATTATTTTTTGGGGGGGCCACACCCGTTTGACGCTCAGGGGTTATTCCTGGCTATGTGCTCAGAAATCGCCCCTGGCTTGGGGGGGACCATATGGGACGCCGGGGGATCAAACCGCGGTCCGTTTCTTGGCTAGCGCTTGTAAGGCAGACACCTTACCTCTAGCGCCACCTTCCCGGCCCCTATGTAATGTAATGTGTATAGTATAATTGAATTATAGGATAGACACTAAAGCAATGGTTTTTCTTGTGACTTGCAAAATTTAAAAATTGCACAGCCTTCCTGCATGAGTTTTCTGTTTCATTAAAGCTAAGAAATTATAGGTTTTACTAAACTCTCTGTAGCCATACTGATAAGATGACATGATGTATATGTTATTATGTAACCCTAATATTCTTGTACTCAACTTCCTTCGAAGTAGTCATTGTGAACTCCTTATCTTATAATGTCCTCACTGTATTATGTAGTCCTAATACCCAATTACTTGATGCTAGGGTATATGTGCTTTCCCTCAATGCTAATGGATAATACTGGACTTGAATGAGAAGGATGACTTTCATAAATTCTCAAGAAAATGGCTTATGAACCCATTACTCTCTACTAGACTTCTACACTTCTTTGCTGTCTGGAATCAGTCCAATGGCAAATAAACAAGCACCTTGTTCTGCCATAGATTGTCTTGGTGTGTTTTATTAAGCAAATATTTGTTACATTATTTCTCTAGACCCAACAGCATATTTCTAATATGCTACACTGGTATTTACAATTTATCAACATTTTAAAATATTAACTTATATTTTATTTGATTCAAAAATATTAACTAATACTTTCTTATTTCACATATTTTATTGTCTTAGAAAATGTGATCTGTAAACAACAATGCTCAGGGTTTACACAAGGCTCAACACTCATGAATAATCATAGTGTTTCTCAGGAAACAATATGAAATACTAGGATGTCACCAGATTTGGTTGCATGCAAGTGCTTTCGCCCCTATACAACTTTCCAGCTTTCAATCAAATTTTATTTTAAATAGATAACTTACTAACTTTATTTATCTCTGACCAATAAAGTGCCTACCATTTAGATGTTGTTAGCATATCTTATTGAAGTAAATTAACATTTTTTTATACTTTCCAAGTAATGTACAGGAGGTCCAGGATCCTCTTTAAAAATTCTAAATCAGGGGCCAGAGCGGAGGCACAAGCAGTAGAACATTTGCCTTGCAGAAATTTACCTAGGACAGACTGTGTTTCTATTTCCTGGCTTACCATATGGTTCCCCAATCAGGAACCATTTCTCCGTGCATAGCCAGGAATGACCCCTGAGTGTCACCGAGTGTGGACCCAAATACAAAAAAAAAATTCCAAATCAGCTATTTTGGGGTGGAAAGCAAGGGCCCAAAAGTTTGGGGCTACTCAAAATCATCTTGCTGGTGTCTCCGGGACACATTAAGTGTTGTATAAAGTGATGCGCAAAGGGCTACTGGTGCCAATTATTGAATGGGGCAAGCTGCATACAAAGCAAACTTTTAACCCCTATCATATATATCTTTTTCCAAGGTCTTCCATTTTAATCCAATTTAAGTAATTTTACGCCACATCCCCACTCAGGAGAAGCACACACCAAAGTGTAGTGCTCTCCTGAAAAGGAATTATTTGCCAAAAAGGCCCGCTTAGAGCAGTCAAAATCACTTGACCCTTTGCGTGGAGGGTTTGGCAACAATTCTAAATATGTGGCTGTAACTATCTCTCTCTTTATTTTAAACCAATATTAGAAATCAAGCCTTAGTAATTTTTTCCTACAACAAAGAACAGCAATCAATCCAGCCAAAAGTCTCCCATTTAACAGCTCCCTGTAATTTTTGCTACCTTGGTGCCAAGAAACAGATTTTTCCATAACTTAGCTCAAAACAAAGTAATTTTCACTCCCCCCCCCCCCGAAACTCTGAAACATCCCTTACTCTTCCAACTTCCCTGCTAATTACTAGCTCCCTTTTCACCTTCAGCATCAGCTCTTTAAAATGCTAATTTAAGCCAAAGTCCCTTCATTCTTCTCCCAGCCTCTTTGATGCCTAGAATTTGCATCTGCCTTCCTGCCTCCACCCTTTAAAAAATGCCAGCTTAAAAAATAAATTTGTCTTTCGTTTCTGCAAACGAGAGTCCCCATGCAATCTGCGTGGTTTCATTCATTTCTACAACATATTTTCCGTCGTTCGCCGTCCGCGTGCCCACCTTCTCCCGTGGATTTTTTTCCGAACTCCACGAAGGATTTGTTTGCAGGTGCTGTAGACTGCAAACAAAATTTGGCTCACAGCAATTTTATTTTTGTTCTTTGGAATACATTAAAACACACACATCAGTGCATATGTGATGTAAAATGACAGAAAAATATTTGGATAACCACAGTGAATAAAACATTGCTAGAAATGTGTAATATGATTTTAATAATAATTGCCAAAACTACTGTTTTGAATATGCTATTACCTTTTACATCTATGAAAAAATTTCATTATAGTAAGAAAACAGCTGGTAAAGTGTGCTTACACTTAACACTCTATTAACACTAGGTCAACCTCTGGCACTAAATACTATTGACCAAACCCTTGCAAGAGATATGACTAAATATAGAAGCCAGAGTAAGCCTTGAATTCTGTCAGGTAAAGGTCAAAAAAAAAAAAAGAAATGGACATAATATTGTAAAATTAATGTCAAAATTTTATATTACATTTTAATGTAAAAATAATGTAAAATTTATATTTAAGAGTTAAATATATTGTGCCTGTGTATAAATTTATGTCACTTATCTATATATCTATAAAATACTTGTTTAGCAAATGCACCAATATATATGAAAATGGCAAAATCCAGGAAAAATGGAATTCAAATATTAGCATTAAATTCTGGGTAAGATACATAGATTATATATTTAATATATTGCAAATTTAAAATACACCAAGTAAGTACAAATCATTGAAATTATAACAAATGTACAATATAACGAGGTAATAAAAGTAAATACAATGATAAAAAATGTTCATTGCTAGCCATTCACATCTTTAAGTTTCACTGACAGATATATTTAAGTGTCAGATCCACAGACACATTAATGCTACCTTCATTGCATGTTCAGTTAAAAGAAAATATATGTAAACTAATGTATGTAAACAGAAGGGACTTTAATATATGCCAAAGATAAAATTTTGCTTCACAGATAAAACTGGTGTGAAAGCTGAAAAAACAAATGTTGTCAAATAGTTTTCATGAAATAATATGCCTTCTTATATAACTATATAATTTAATTGTCCTAAAATCACCTCAAAAGTAAAATTTATTAATTACAGAACTAATTTTTATTCATATGTATACTATTTTAATTTTATATTGCTTTATGAGTATATCATAATGGGGGAATTATTTTTAAAAAATAATGTATTTACTCTTTTTTTAGTTAAGTGTTAGTGTTGGTATTTGGTGTTAAGTATATCACATACAGATTTAAACTATTGACTATGGTAAGCATGTTAAAATTTTCTTCCTAAACACTATTTTTTCTGAGGTGTGCTAGAAATGAATAATGTGTTGTGCTAAACAAGAAAAATTTTACATGAATTCTATTTATTTCCAAAATGTGTAAATTGTGGGCTTACCTTTAGAAACTCAAAATGTTTGATGCTCGCTTAGAATCATCTTTGCCTGAGAACTTAAAAAAAAAGTCTAAAGATAATATTCTTTGTTGCAACAGAAGTTGTTTAGGTAGAAGTTTGTTTTCTTTTTTTAAAATATTTTTACAGTTTATTTCTTAAGATGGACACTTTGGAAGGAGTGGCTTAAAATGTCTATTAGTACCAAACTTGGGAATGGGATGGAGAGAGACTGGCAGAGGAAATATTTAATTGTAGAAAACTATGAAGGCATCCAGCAGAAAGTGTAATTTGACTGTGACAGTTTCTTTCCACGAGTCCACAGACTCTTTAGCCACTATAAGTAGATCAAACCTCAAGCAAGTTACTATCTTGAGCAGAAAAGCTCTTAAAATCTTTAAGAAAATTTCAACTGACAGATACTGAAACCAGGTGCTGAGTGAACACCCAAACGCATATGACATATTTTACTTGTAAGGTATAGTCCAAAACCTCAGGGTGTCTAATGAACTCTGCTCAGAATAATAATTATCTCCTATCCTACCCAAATATTTAAGGACAGCTTTAATAAACATGTATGTATTCTTCTTGTGCAGGGAATTTAGAATTTCTAAATTAACCATTATTATTTAATAGTAAGAGTTTCTACCTAATGGAAGGATGTTTGTGAGGTTAATTACAACAAACTAGAGAACCTGAGTGTCATTGAGTGTGGCCCCAAAACAAAATACTTCTTTTTAAAGACTGCATCTCAACTACAAACATGTTTGTAATCATGGTGCTTAAGTAAATATGTTAATCTAAAAATAAAAAGAAGCATTTTAAGAAAACTTCTCTACTACTTTAAAGTTCAGAATTTTAATAGTATTTTTTAGCACAGAAAAACAATGCTTTTGCCCATATTTTACAAGAACCAGTATTTGTGGCTGTGTTTGTTTGGGCCACACCTGGTTGTTCTCAGGGGTTACTCCTGGTTCTGTGCTCAGAAATCACTCCTGGCTCAGGGAACCATACGGGATGCTGGTGATGGAACCTGCATTTGTCCTGGGTCAGCATTGGGCAAGGCAACACCCTACTAATGTACTAACACTCTGGCCCAAGAACCAGTATTTTATCAAGACTGCCACTTCTTTACAAATCCTCTTTGAATATAGAACATTCAAAGAATTTTGTATCACCAAAGAAATTTTGAATTTATGAGATATAAATATATAATTGCTATATGTAAAAAGTTCTTGATTATGAAAATTAAAGATGCTAATACTAGTGCCGGAGTGATAGCACAGTGGTAGGGTGTTTGCCTCACACACAGCCGATCCAGGATGGATCTGTTTCGATCCCTAGTGTCCTAGACAGAAGTGATTTCTAAGCACATAGTCAGGAGTAACTCCTGAGTATCACAGGGTGTGGCCCCAAATCCTCCCCCAAAATGCTAATACCTGCAATAATATTCAATTAATAAAACTTTAAATATTAAAATTTATGTGTGCATCAAAATTTAAAAATAACATAAAATTGGCATGATAGCAAGAGAGAAAAATACAAATAATTGTTAGAAAAATAAAGAAAATAATTCATATGAATTTTAGACTAGTTTAACATGATTATAAATGTAATCCAATATATTAAAGTATCCGCACAATATATTGTGATCATTGGTCAATAAATTCTAAGATTTATAAAATATTAATGAGACATTAAAAATCAATGACATTTAATAAAGAATGCAAAGGACATAGCCTACTAGATAAAAGAAGGTGTATTTTAAATGCCAATGAATAAATAAATATTATACAAACATAAAGTAGACAGAGCAATAGAAATGAATAGAATATCTAGAAATAAGCAAAGGCATAAAAAACAAATTATAGAAAATGAGTTTTGGAAC
The DNA here is from genome assembly GCF_024139225.1 of Suncus etruscus. Lineage (NCBI taxonomy): Eukaryota > Metazoa > Chordata > Mammalia > Eulipotyphla > Soricidae > Suncus > Suncus etruscus. The sequence goes on along the minus strand of NC_064860.1, from coordinate 55,268,483 downwards.
TTCATTTCATTAAATAGGATTTTTTAAAACAAGAGAATATTAAGTGCCCGAAAGATCCTTTGTGCTCAGGGTCACCTGCTTTGGAAAAAAGATTTGCTTCTTTCTTTCCCTATTAATCTTTGTTATTGCAATGCTCAATAGAATTTAAAATCCTGTCATCACTTTCTTGTTGACATATCTTTTTTGCAATCAAGTGAATCTTTAGTCTTAAAATACATGTCTTCCAAAGTTTTTCATCAGTGATGAAAATTCCATGGATGTCACCAAGAGACATGTCCTTGCACAGAAGAAACGATATCTCTAAGTTAGAACTTGGTTTAGTAGACTCAATTTAAATTCGTTTTTCTGGCCTGTATTTGGTAGCTTATTACTTCAGTCCATTATATTTGATTTTATATATAGTCATAAAACTTCTCAGAATATTTAAATAAATAATCTCATATATAAGTGTGTTCAGAATAGTTTCCTAATATTACTTACAGACCAACTTTTTTCTGATAGCAGTACACTTTTTTTGGCTTTATTTTTTCCCTTTATCCCACTATTATCTAACCTAATTCTACCTCTGTATCTGTATCAGTATCTATATTTGTGTCTCTGTCTATTTGTGTCTGTATCTGTGCTTGTCTTTGTGTTGTTTCTGTATCTATGTCTGTATCTGTGTCTGTATCTGTATGTATGTCTTCAACTTTTTTTGTATCTGTACTGTGTCTGTATCTGTATCTATATATGTACTTGTGCCTATATCTGTATTTGTCTGTGTCTTTATCATACCTGTGTCTGTATCTGTATATTTGTGTGTTTACATCTTATCTTTATTTGTATCTGTACTCTGTCTGTATCTGAATCTGTCTGTATCTTTATCTATATCTGTATTTGTGCCTGTGTCTGTATCTGTATTCTGCCTATGCCCCTGTCTGTGTCTGTATGTGTGTATTTATCTGTCTTTGTTTTTGTGACTGTTGATCTCATATACCTATCATTTCTCTACCTGTCTCATCACCCGTATCTCTTTCTCTGTTTCTGAATCTCATTCTCTTTTTCTTTTGTCTTCTAGAACCTGATCCACTTTAAAAAAAAATCACATAAATATTAGTTATTGATTCCTTTCTTTCGCTATTTTATTTAAAAATTAGTCTGTGCTTTCTACATCTTACTAATTTATCAATCTTGCTTTGCATTTAAATTGTTTCCCAGTTGTTGATTTTATTTTATTATTTATTATTTTTATTTTTATTTTGGGGGGTCACACCGGCAGCCATCAGGGGTTAATCCTGGCTCTATGCTCAGTCATTGCTCCTGGCAGGCTCGGGGGACCACATGGGATGCCGGGATTCTAACCACTGTCCTTTTGCATGCAAGGCAAATGCCTCCCTCCATGTTATCTCTGCCCCCCCCAGCTGTTAATTTTAGTTTATTTTTTGTTTGTTTGGCTGGTCTTGGGGACATACCAAGTAACATTCAGAGGTTACTCTTAGCTCTGAGCTCAGAAATAAGTCCTGGTATGGGCAGGAGCAATAGCATAGTGTATAGGGCATTTGCGTTATATGTGGATGACCCAGGATCCATCCCCAGCATTCATTTTGGACCCCTGTGCCTGTTAGAGGCAGTTTCTGAATGAATGCAGAACCAGGAGTAACCCCTGAGTGCAGCCAGGTGTGGCCCCAAACAAAAACAAAACAAACAAACAAAATAATCAATTCCTGACAGGCTTGGAGCACTATATTGATGCCAGGGCTTGAACCTTGGTTGTCCATTTGCAAGGCAGACACCATACCTGCTGTGCTATCACTTGGTCACAGAAAAATTAGTTTTTCATTTTTAATGATACATTTAATGTTACAGTGTCCCCTATCAAAAGACAAATAAAAATAGCTTCTTGGAGTTTACAAAAAGAGGGATATATTTCTGTTGGGAAAGTGGTACAGTAGAACTTTCAAAAACTGTTTACTGAGCTAGCTTATCAATTGATATTTTACTATCTAGCATTAAACTGGCAAGATATTTATTTATCATCTGTTAATATAAGACCACATTTGATGTTCTAGAATACACTTTTCTTTGGCTTTTTCCCTTTACAATTTACTTTATAATAATGCACCAGCCAAAATTATGCATTCTAAATAAAATCTTACATTATATTTGTGGTATATTATTTTACAATAGTGTTCAGTTCATTTCAAATAAATTAATAGTATATTTGAGAATGTTTTTCTAAACTGAAATAATACTCTCACACTTAGATTATGCCACTGTTTTGTGACCAGTGAAATGAAAATAAAAAAATTTGCCTCACAAGGTTTCATTGGATAGCCAACATAAAGAATTTATGATAATTTGGATATCAAAAGAAGTTATAGCAAAAAACAAAAATAACATGTTACTCTAACCAGTAAATAGTATTTGTTGAGGGAAATGTACCACTTTATGACTTAAGAAATAGTGCAAATAAAACAAATATGCTACTAAACTCATGACTACTTTTAAAAGGAAGAGAAAACATTTGTATAAATCAGAAGCAAGAGAAAACAAGACTTCATTTATTTTTCTTTATTTTATTTATATAAATATATGTATATATACATATATATATGAGCCAATAGTAGGAAGCTTTGTACAGAGTACGCCATTTAATCACCACAAAAACCCTGTGGGAAGGAAGTATTTTATATAATTTTTAAAAACTAAAAAGCAATAGACGCACAGAAATCTTCAGATTCTGAGAAAATATTTATAACTAAAATAATAATGTTTTAACATGTCTCTCAAATTTTCATTTACATAAGGTGATCACATCAGTTGAAGAAAAGGCATGTGTGAAAACAGATGTTTTCCAAGGTCATGATAAGAGGCATGCTGACAAAAGATTGAAGAACAGTGTTAGTGTTCAAGTTGACAACCAAGTCGGTGCTGAGAGTCAAAGACCACTTCCAATAGTGCAAGATGCAGAACAGAGTTTATTAGGCTATCCAAGGTCCTAGTATCATCCAACTAGTGGAGATAAACTGGGCCCCAAGTTAAATTTTCAAGCATTTTATGTAGAGCTTTACAGGCTTCAACATCTCAAGCATTTCATTGGCTAATAGAACAATGCAATCATTTCATCCAACTGAACAGAAATCACATCAGAAATCACACTTAGGGTTGATGTCTCAACTTATTGCTAACTCAACTTTGTGTCCAGGGGTACTTAGTTGGTAGAACATTTGAACCAATCTAGCTTCTCTATTTCAGCTGAACAGGGAGTGTCCTGTCTTTTACAAGGTAGAAACATTTTCTGGTTTTATTATTTTTTACTTTTTAATGTTTTTTTTTGGGGGGGGGGATCACACCCGGCGGTGCTCAGGGGTTAGTTACTCCTGGCTATCTGCTCAGAAATAGCTCCTGGCAGGCAGGGGGGACCATATGGGACACCGGGATTCAAACCAATCACCTTAAGTCCTGGATCGGCTGTTTGCAAGACGAACGCCACTGTGCTATCTCTCCAGGCCCCATTTTCTGGTTTTATTTTTGGTCCAATACCCTCTGCCTATGAGGAAGTTGTAGATTGGAAAATATTTTACAGTGGGGAATTTTGGTCAAGGTTTATTTTTTTCTTCCAACATCTTCTCTGTGCTATATTACATGATAAATTAATTTCTTAAGATTTTCAGATAAAAAATGAATTATTTTACTTAGGGTTTTACTTTTAAAGACTAAAAGAATCTAGATCTTGCAGTAGTCAGAGAAGCAAGAAAATTGTTTAGAATTTTCGATTCTTTAAAAGTTTGGACTCTTAATTTATAACTTATTTTGCTATTAAACTACTTTCATTTAAATCTATCAACTTTATTGCTATATGTAACTTATGCACATCTAATAATTAATTAATAAATATAAATTTTAATTTCCCTGACTGTTATATTAAACATTAATAAATCAGTAATATGCTGAGACAAAAAATAGAAGAATGAATTATAAAATAAGCTATCTTAAATATGTTGAAGCCCAGGATTCATATAATACATATCAATATAATTAAAGAACACTTTTTACATATTTTGTTTCAATACATAATAAATGGTTATTCAATTATGTACTGCATTATTTTTTAATATTTATTAATTTAATTATTTTTGGGTGTTTGGCCATACCCTTCTGCTTATAGGGGTTATTTCTGGCTCTGCACTTAGAAATAGCTATTAAAAGGAAGTCAAGCCAAATAAATATAAGAAGATAATTGATTCATGCAAATATTATTCAGTAAATCAAAAAAATTTATTTCCATTAAATGTCCATATGACTGTCTAGTCCTGGTACCATCCATTTCCCCCCTCAAATTATGAGGCTGAGTGAGATGATTTCAGTAATGTGATTTTGTTGGAAGTATAAGAAATGAAAAGAGTAAAAAAAAACCCAAACCTAGAAGGAATTGTCTAGGTGTTTCAACGAAACATAATTGGTACCCAATCTACAACAAACTATACAAGTGTGGACCGGGTACTCTAGCATCCTGGGGGGTAAAGGAGGGAGAAGTGGGATGCATGCTGGGAAAAGGGTGGAGGGTGGACAACACTGGTGGTGGAAATTCCCCTTATTCATTATCACTATGTACTATAAATATTGCTGTAAAAGATTTGTAACTCACTTTGGCCACAATAAAAATTAAAAAAAAATAGTAAATTTATACATTGTGGAAAAATGCTTCAGTTCTCAAATGATTAGGAAATCCTATTTTATTGATCCAAGTTTTTTCTAGAATACATACATTTATAGTAAATTGTATTTTTTTAGAAAATAAAATATATGTAGGCTTTGTATCCATGTTTGTCAGGGCTTATTTCTGGCTCTGTGTTCAGGGGACCACATGCAATAATGAACCAAACCAAGATGTTGCAAGCAAAGCAGGTGCCATAAATCTTACACTATGTCTTGGGCCCAATTTGCTTTTAATTGTATTGGAAATGTTTAATTAAGGGAAAGCATTTACAGTTTCCAGAATAACAAGTTCTTTTTGAGCAATTAAAGAAGCTTGTTTATATTTAGTCAAGAATCAAAACTGTGCCTTTAATAAAATATGATGGGATTACCATCTTTTTTACAGGGGTTCAGTAGTTGAACTACACCTGGCTGAGTACAAGAATTACTTCTTGTGGTACTTGTGAAGCCCCTGTAGTTTTAGAAATGAAACACAGGACTCCTGCCTGTAGATCATGCACTTAAATTTCCTTAGCCTTGGGGCCTTGCAGTGGCACAAGAGATAAGGCGCTTACCTTTCCTGGGCTAGCCTAGGACAGACCACAGTTTGATCCCCCGGCATCCCATATTGTCCTCCCACAACAAGTGCAAATTCTGGGCGCATAGCCTGGAGAAACCCCTGAGCGTCACAAGGTGTGGCCCAAAAGCAGAAAAAAATTTTTTTTACCTTAACTAAATCGCACCTCATATATAGGCTTGCCCATTGCACTGAACTGCAGATTGGACAAGACTTGTAGAGAGGTTCCCTGAGCCCTTTTAGCACTAAGATTCTGAATCAGTACTTGAAAATAGCCAATGTAAAATGCATTCATGTTTACTGACAGACATTTCAGAGTGTTTTTATCAAGAGATCCAAACAAATGCAGCAGGTCATAATGTCAAATAAGTGGAATAATTCATGAATCGACTCATCTTCAAAGTTATTTTCAACTGCTAAACAATTGACCTAACCCTTCGTAAGCTCATCTTAGAAATTAGAGAGTTACAAAGGTACAGTTTTTGTTTTCTTTTTTAACATAGCACTTTTTCAAAGTTCTTAGAGAATAAAGTTCCCTTATAAATTTTTTTACTTTGAGTTTTAAAGATTCACTTCCTTAGGAAAGAATAATTTTTTTAGGTAAAAAATTGTAGATGATAGATGGGTAGGAGAAAAGTCTGTGTGTGTAGAATATTTATATATAATATATTATATAATATATAAAATATTTATATTTTTAACATATATATTCAAATTTATATATTTAAATATACTTCCCATTTTACTGTCAGGGGGACTAATATAAAGTTATAAGTAATACCATATATTGTTTAATGTAACAATCATAAGTATAAAATTTTAATGTAGCAACACAATATAATTTTAATATAACAATCAGGAATACAATATATCATTTCAGTAATAATTCTTTCTTTTTTGGTAGTTTTTGGGTCACACCTGGTTACACTCAGGGGTTACTCCTGACTATGTGCTCAGAAATCACTCCTGGCTTGGGGTACCATAGGGGATTCCAGATATCTAACCCAGGTCCATCATGGGTCAACCACATGCAAGGCAAACGTCCTATCCCTGTGACATTGCTCCAGCCCCATCATTTCAGTAATAATTCTGACACTCAACAGTATTCAGAAAAAATGTTGTAAGTTTAGTTCTTATGACAATGTAACAAACCAAGTTTCTCCTTTTTTAGACCCTATACAAAATACCATTATTAATTTTAGATAAGTATTCAATTTTCAAAAAAAAAGCATTGAATTTTCAATAGATATATTTATTATGTTTAACTGAGTAGTATGTGGAAGACAGTCAAGAACACATTAATACTTTAATATTGAAGTATTAAAATAAAGAACTTAAATGCTATAACAAAATAAGGAGCATACTAAATTTTTATTAATGTAAAATACATGATGGGATATAATAATTGGTTTAAGAACATTACTAACAACTAGATACCCCATTATAAATGGACTTTAGGAAAGATGAGACAATAATAACAAAATAAACAGAACATTCAAGTACATTTAAATCCATCTTATATAAAATTGTATTTTATTTGTTTCTGTCAATATTATAGCCACTTTCTTGACTTCTTTAGTTTTTGCCAAATGCTAGGTAAATACAAGATTCTTAATTTTTTGTTTTGTTTTATAAACTGTTGAGAAAAAAATTTAAAACTGCAAGGATCAGGCAGTATGCAGTAGATGTTTTCAAATTTAATATTATTCTATAAATATAAGACTATTTTAGTAAGGCAATCTCTTTACAGTATCTTCAAAAATCCTGAAATTCATTTGGAATAATAAATATCCATGAATACCTAGAACAATCCTTAGAAAACGAAGATGAGAAGCATCATTTTCTCAAATTTTAATTTGTACTACAAAGCAAGAGTCATTCCGGGTATTGGAATATAGAGGGAACCTCCTATCAATAGGAAAGACTTAAGTATTCAAAAAATGATCCCCATACATAAAATTAATTAAATTTTAATAAAAGGGCAAGAAATACAAAGTGGAGCAAGAAAAGCCTCTTCAACAAATGGTATTGGGACAACTGGTCAGCCACATGCAAAAATGTGAACTCAAACCTCTCTTTAACACTGTGCAGAAAGTCAATTCAAAATGGGTAAAAGAAAATTAATATTAGACTTGAAAGTATAAGATATATACAAGAAAACACAGTCAAAACATTCCATGACACTGAGACAAAAGCTGTCTTTTGAGAAAAAACCACCAACTGCCAAAACAAGTTTAAGCAGAGATAAACAAATGGAATTATATTAAACTGTGGAGTCTCCACTTCAAAGGAAACATTGAATAGGACACAGGGGCCACACACTGGTGAAGGGAAGTGTTCATTCTATGAATGAAAGCTAACTATGAACATTTCTATAACCATGGAGCTTAAGTAAAGAAATTATTTAAAATAAATTCCTGCAACACTCATAAAATTAGAATATATTCTGCTTTTAATTCTATAAATAATAATATAGTCAGAAGCAAAACAAACTTATATGACTATGCATCTATTATTTTCATTCAAAAAAGTTCATTCAAAAATATTTACATTAACTTTTAAATTTAACATTTTTAGAGTTAAATTAATTTTAATTTAATTTAAATACAATTAAAGTTAATTTAAAGTTTAAGTTTTAAACTTATATAGCATTTTTATTTTATTATAGTAACAATGTTTTATAAAAGTAAACAATTTAATGCTATATAAAAATTAACAGATTGGATATATTAGATGCTTTGCTTATCTTTCAGTTTTAATTCATACAATGTGTGTAAATAGATATATTGTGTACATATGCCTACACACATACTTGGTATTACAGTTCTCTAAGACTTTTATTTACAGAATATGTATGGTTATATACATAAAAATAGCTGACATGCATTGAGATATAATAATTATGAATAAGTAATAAATCAATAATTTAAAGTTGCGAACATAGTCTAAAATTATTACAGAATTAATTATATCAAATTTATTATCTATAGTAAATATATTTCACATCATATATAAAATATATATAACATATGTATAATATATATAATATGAGTTGTCTAAATAAAAACATTGATATGATATATTTATTTTTTATATATATTTCTAAACATTTGAAATAGACTAATATATAATTAGCCTACAGAATGTGTTAGTGTAAAGAAACTTATTGCATTTATTATTTTTTTCTACTCACTGTACTTGCTTCTTTTTCTTTTAATATATAGTCTCATATCCATGGACAAGTAATGTGAATTATTGCTGTGAGAAACTGTTAAAATAAAAAAATAGAATAGAAGAAAGGAATGGGAAGAAGACAGTAGAGTAAAATAAGAGAGGTAAAAAAGAAAAAGAAGCAGAACAAAAGAGGAAGAGAGAATAAGAAGACAATGATGAAGACAAAGAAAGAAAAAAGACAAAATAAGAAAGACAAAGAAAGAGAGAGAAAGAAAGGAGGGAAGGAAAGGGAAGGGAGGAGGGTGGGAAGGAAGTAAGAGAGGGAAAAGGAAAGAAGAAAGAAGGGGATAAAAGGAAGGGAGGAAAGAAGAAAAGCAGGAGGGAAAGGAGGAAGGAAAGAAAGGTGGAAAGAAGGAAGGAAAGACGGAAGGAAGGAAGGAAGGAAGGAAGGAAGGAAGGAAGGAAGGAAGGAAGGAAGGAAGGAAGGAAGGAAGGAAGGAAGGAAAAGAAAAAGAATGAAAGTTATAGGAGGCAAAAAAAAAGAAAGAGGAGGAAGAGTTATGATTGCTACCAGGGATCAAGCTTATTTGTAGGGCAGTGCTTTGCACGTGTAAAACTTGCTTCACAGTACTCAAATTTTGGTGACAAAAAAAGGAAATTAAATTCAATTGTTTTGAAGTTTGAACTTTTAAATCTAGATGTTTCTGTCCCTCAGCATGTTTAGATGCATTTTTATTTAATTGATGAGTATATATTCTTTTTTTTTTAATATATATTCTTTTTTTGTTTGGTTTGGTTTTTTTTGTTTACACTTAATTTATTAAAGAAATGAAGGACAGTTGGTGTCTTGTTTTCAAAGGAGAAATCAGAAGGTGAAAAGATGGGAAAATTACTTAATGAACTGGTGAGATATACAAAGTCAAACAAGATACTATAAAGTATCAAATATGATACTTTATATTATTAAAGTTATAAGAGTAAAAATAAGCCGTGTGCAAGGCAAATGCCTTACCACTGTGCTTCACTTCTTTGTTTTTATCCACACTTTTTTTTAAATTTATTTAAACACCTTAATTACATACATGATTGTGTTTGGGTTTCAGTCATGTAAAGAACACCACCCATCACCAGTGCAACATTCCCATCAACAATGTCCCAAGTCTCCCTTCGCCCCACCCGACCCCCGCCTGTACTCTAGACAGGCTCTCCATTTTCCTCATACATTCTCATTATTAGGACAGTTCAAAATGTAGTTATTTCCCTAACTAAACTCATCACTCTTTGTGGTGAGCTTCCTGAGGTGAGCTGGAACTTCCAGCTCTTTTCTCTTTTGTGTCTGAAAATTATTATTACAAGGGTGTCTTTCATTTTTCTTAAAACCCATAGATGAGTGAGACCATTCTGCGTTTTTCTCTCTCTCTCTCTGACTTATTTCACTCAGCATAATAGATTCCGTGTACATCCATGTATAGGAAAATTTCATGACTTCATCTCTCCTGACAGCTGCATAATATTCCATGGTGTATATGTACCACAGTTTCTTTAGCCATTCGTCTGTTGAAGGGCATCTTGGTTGTTTCCAGAGTCTTGCTATGGTAAATAGTGCTGCAATGAATATAGGTGTAAGGAAGGGGTTTTTGTATTGTATTTTTGTGTTCCTAGGGTATATTCCTAGGAGTGGTATAGCTGGATCGTATGGGAGCTCGATTTCCAGTTTTTGGAGGAATCTCCATATCGCTTTCCATAAAGGTTGAACTAGATGGCATTCCCACCAGCAGTGGATAAGACTTCCTTTCTCTCCACATCCCCGCCAACACTGTTTATTCTCATTCTTTGTGATGTGTGCCATTCTCTGGGGTGTGAGGTGGTATCTCATCGTTGTTTTGATTTGCATCTCCCTGATGATTAGTGATGTGGAACATTTTTTCATGTGTCTTTTGGCCATGTGTATTTCTTCTTTGTCAAAGTGTCTGTTCATTTCTTCTCCCCATTTTTTGATGGGGCTAGATGTTTTTTTCTTGTAAAGTTCAAGTGTGACAATGGGGAAACAACGCAGACCAGCATCAGACATAGAGAATGAAGATGACAATTCTGAATATATATTCTTAATCACCACCATTTTAGACAAAAGCAAAATTTTAATAGAATTTTAGTATTTTCATAAACATTAGAATTTTTTACCTTCTTTAAAATGTAAAATAAATTAAATAAAGTTCTTTAGAAGAAAGCAGAGAAATGTATAAAAAGTACTACTATCTTTTAAAAAAGAAAGATACTACTATCTGAAAATGAGGTTATTTAACAAAAGTTAATAAACAGATAAAACAAGTTCTTCAAGTAAAATTTCTATCTAAAATCAATTAACAATAAATACTTGATTAATTGAACATTTAACATTTATGTTAAATATATATGTTATATATGCATATATATGTTACATTTATATATATCGCCATAGTGTTAGCACAGCAGTAGGGTGTTTACCTGGGACGAACAAGTTCCAAACCCTGGCATCCAATGTGGTCCTCTGAGCCATGCCAGGAGCAATTTCTGAAAGCAGAGCCATGAATAAACCCTGAGATCTGCCGGGTGTGGCACTCCCCACAAACAACGATATATTTTTTGCTGAATACATATGCTTAAATATATTAAATTAAATATATAATTTTATCATTTCTAAAGTCTTAAGAACTTTATAATTTAATATTCTCAATTGAATTGAAATATGTGCTGTACTTTTTGAATAATAAATTTGATTTTTACACTTTCCTTAGAGGTAGGAAACAACTTTTAGAAATAGTGTAATTTATTAACAACACATGTCCATACTGAGGAGCAATAGTAAAATTTGGCATTGTGACTAAAATTGATCAAAGATTTAAAATTTTAATATGTTTGAGGCATACATTATTTTAAATATTAATAAGTATTTAAACATAAGAATTATAATTCACCATATTAATTTATCAAATTTACTACAAAATCTGAATTCCAGTTCTATATAATTAACCAAGTTAGTCCTCAAATAAAATTATATTATTCTAGTTCTAATTAGCAAGAGGAAACAAATAATAGTCTTTAGTTGAGTTCCTCCATAAACCACTAGGACAACCAGTAAGTGTATTCCTGTGTGTGTGTGTGTGTGTGTGTGTATGTGTGTGTGTGTGTGTGTATTTGGGACCACAGTCAGTGTGTTGTCAGGGCTTTTTTTGGCTTCTTGTTTAGAGGACCCTGCTGGAGCTACCATATGCATTGCCAGGGATTGCAAAGGGTCAGCTCCTTTCAAGCAAGTACCCTATCTTCTGTATTATTGATTGCTATCCCCTAAGTGCATTTCCTCTTAGTACAGGTTACTTGCTTTTTGTTCATTATAATAGCTTTGCTTTTAAAAAGTACAAAAATGCTGAGTATGGCTTTCTTGTTCCAACTCTTTTGCTAAACAAAATGTTACTTTCATACCGTTCATCAGAACACCTTACTGTCTCTGCTGCTAGTTGAAGTTAAAAAGATCTTTAAACTTATTTTGTTGAAAAATTTTAGAAGTCCATTGGCAGTTGATACAATATATTACAGGTACATTCTATGCCTATAAATTATAGAAGCAAGAGCATAACAACAGAGCATCAAGAGATTAATGATCAGTAGTTTTTTAACAATAACCATGTTTTATATGCTTTATATATAGTTCTTTGATGTTAAGATAAATTAATGTAAAATGAGCAAGGATGTTAAATAGTAAAATTTTAAAAAGCTAGTATTAGAACAAAATAGAAAACTAATGAAATGTTCTAGGATAATATAGTAAATATGTATGGATGAATATTCTCTTTCATTTTCTGGTAAATGTGGGGTTAGATTTTATATGACTGATTCTTAGTACAATGAAACACTGAAACTGGAAAGAATAAGACTTCAGAGTAGTGAATTGGAAGGAGTTTTGACTGTAATGTGAGACATTGCCTTTTAATGTTTCTTTATCTTTCATCTTTCTCAGGGAGGGAGAAATTAAGTACTTTGATAGAATTTTTAGTTTGTTTCTAATATATGGTAATGTATCAGGAAAATATTATTTCACATATTGTTAGAGGACAAAGAACATTATTCATTGCCACTCCCAGATACCACAGTTACATAAAATTCATACTGGGAATATCACTATAACTGAATTTTACATAGAATATACTTTGAATAAACTTTTATACCTAACATCTGTGATAAAATTAATGTGAATATGTATGGTACTATGTTTATAAAATGTTTATTGTTATTTTATCTTATTTGATAATTTATATCTTATTTAATAATTTTTTTAAATTTTTGTGCCACACCTGGTGATGCTCAGGGATTACTCCTGGCTATACATTCAGAAATCACTTCTGGCTTGGGGGACCATATGGGACACTGGGGGATCGAACCACAGTCTGTCCTGGGTCAGCCACGTGAAAGGCAAACACCTTAACTCTGTGCCACTGCTCTGACCCCAACTTATTTGATAATCTTATTTTATCTTTATCTTAATTCTATTTTAAGTTTTGTTTGAAATTTGAAAGCTGAATATTTACAAACATTAGAGAAGAAAAAATATTGATTTAATAAATGCATATCAAAAATAAAACAAAATTACATCATTAAACATACATAAAATAAATTGTCTTTATATATAATGTTTAAGGCTTACTTATATTAACATTCTGTGAAAAATAACACATAAATATATAATTCATCAGAGAATCTAAGTTTCCTTTAAAACAGGCATTATATTGCTGACATTTTCTGTAATAACATGCAATGTGCTGAAATGATGTTTTGAAATGACATTCTGAATAGAAATTCAAGCCAATTAAAAACTCACTAACCTTTTAATAGTAGAAAATGTGTTTTATATTTATCTGATATTTTTCTGAAGAATAAAAATTGAATAATTTCAGAATGAATCCTTATGAAAATGGGATCCACTCTAAGTTTCAAAACAATAATTTCACTATCTAATACATGGCCTCTGCTTGTATTTTCTATTTTTCTTTTGATAGATTGAATATTCTCTTTTTCTATTGAATAAAAATATTGCCCACGATGACACATGAAAGTATTATCACAGGAAACATAAGCTATAAAATTATTCGGCTTATTTTACTTTTACTTCATTAAGATTATTTTATTTCACTGTTACTCTCGTTATTTTGAATTACCATAATGACTATTTTAAGAAATAAACATTATTTCACAACGGAAACTGATAATTGGTATAGATTGTTTCATCTAGCTGAGCAGTTATTGTGCTAAGTGTATATTTTTCAGGCCAGAGAGGGGTAACTCCATAACTACATGTACCATGAAAAAGGGATGTGTTATTCTCCTGCCCTACTAGAATCACATAATGCAGGCCAGAGATAACAACATGTTTGTTAGAATGACAGCATATAGTTGCACTCCACTGAATTTTCTTCATTCATAACTCATGTGAATGTATAAAGAAAGAATCAGAACATATAAAAGCAAACAATACTATTTAATGGCCTGTTGTTTTTTTTTTCTTCAAAAAATACATGTGATTTGGTACAGACTTGCAACTAGAACAAATTCTGGAGATCTAGCCACATTAGAGCATAGTAATTGTGCTCAACAATATTGTACTACGTACTTCAAAGTTTCTGAAATTCTAAATCTTTTCTTCCTTTACACATTATGAGACATACACAGTACTTACATAATTATTTTGGCATAGAAATGTTAACAAGTGTCATGATGATAATTATATTGAAAGATACTAATGCAACTTATCAACATAATGGTCATTTTAAATTTACATACTCTTATCATTATATATTGATTAAAAACAAGATGTATAACTGGGAAGTTAGCCTAGAACAATTTGAACAAAGCTTATGAATCAGTAAAAATTTGTCTTTAATAGTGGTGATTACTCTAAGTAGTGAATATTAAGGTCAATTATAGAGTATACATGTATCAATGTCTTGTAATAAAAGATCTGCATAGAAATGTGTAAGAAACCAAAATGGGAGTAAATGGATAAAGGTTGTGCAGGTCACAAAAAGACCACGATTTGCCAATGCAATAGTAAGCAGCATTTTTGGAACAATGAATGAGTCTTTAGATACACTTATAATGAGTGTTGGGCACAATTTGTCCTGTAATGTGCATGTGAAAAGCCCATTTGACACAGCAACTATTTCGAGACTGTTTTTCTATAGCAGCCCAACAGAGCAAATTTGTACCATGTTCTTGCACTACTTAGTGATTTTGAATATATAACTATTTCAAATGAAATCTTGAATTTTTCACACATATGAATTGTAAAATTACCCCAATACCAAGCAGGAAATAAACCAATATTCCATAACCAGATCACACCCTAGAGTGGAGCATAAATGTTGATTAGGGTAGGACCAGTAAACTAATGTATGATACAAATATTAATAGGATTACTGGATGTTTACACATATAAATCATAATATTTTATTATATCTTGAGACTGTTGTAGTTTTTTCTATTTTTATTTTTGTTGGTGGGGAGGCACATCAGATAGTGCACAGAGTGGTGCTTAGGAAACAATACAGTGCTGGAGATTGAACTATGGTCTCATAAATGAAAAGCATATGATCAGTATATTGTAATATCTCCTTGGTCCTGTGCAAGATTTTTAAATTATATAGTATATTTAGTGCAGCCATTGAATAAAGAAATTTAAAAGGCATTTAACATTTTTTAAAATTTTTTTTATTCTTTAAAATATCTTAGATTACATTAAAATAATTAGCATTGGGGCCGGAGAGGTGGTGCTAGAGGTAAGGTGTCTGCCTTGCAAGCGCTAGCCAAGGAAGGACCACGGTTCGATCCCCTGGCATCCAATATGGTCCCCCCAAGCCAGTGGCGATTTCTGAGTGGTTAGCCAGGAGTAATCCCTGAGCATCAAACGGGTGTGGCCCAAAAAACAAAAAACAAAAAATATTATAAAAAAATAATTAGCATTAAAATGTAGAATTATAAAATTGGAAAATAAATGTTCAATATTTGAAATTAGAATTTCCATCATACCTTCTCAAAAACGCTATAGAATTTTAAAGTTATAATAAAATCCTATTTTGGTTATATATATTAATGTTTATGTAATTAATGTAAAAACATTTATTTTTACTCATGATTTTCATATTCCTAGAAACATACTTCATTGTAAATATATTCAGTGAATATGTTTACACACATTAAATAAGTGAAGAGATAGTCTGATAATAGTCACATACATAAGCATTATCCCATATACTGAATATTACACTGTGAGTGGACAAGCAGGAAAAATTGTTTGTAAGCCAATGATTTAATGCATTGTATCTTTAAAGAACAGGCTTGAATGACATTAAGAGGATCAAAATCTCAGCTAAATCAATTTGCCTTGACAGCTGAAGACATCTTTTGTAGATTTTTGCAAAATGATGAAGGTTTTTTTTTTTTTTTTTTAACTATTGGTGCCTCATCCAGTTGTGTTTAGGGATCACTCTGTTGCCACGCTTAGGGAATCATATAAGGCACAGGGAATTAAACAAAGAGTACTATAAAACAGCAATATTTCAAAGATCATTGTACTGGAAAAAGGACAGACCCTCAAAATTAATGTAACCGATTTGAATATGCAAAGACAGAACCTAAAATATATGGTCAGTTAATCTTCGACAAAAGAGCAAAAAGTGGAACAAGCACAGCCTCCTCAAGTGGTCTAGAGAAAACTTATAAGCCACATGAATAATAAACAAATAAAAAGAGATCTCAGACAGCTTTCAAACCCAGACACAAAAGTCAAATAAAAATAATTCTGATATCAGATCTGAATCCCTCAGGTAGGAAGAGGGAAATATAGGTCTAGGTCACCTTTGACCCCTGAGTAATGGGTGAAGAGCAGAGAAGAAAAAAAGAGAGATATGAGAAGAATGGAGAGCAGGAGGTAAGAGGATCTGGGTACAAGAGTGTAAGGAGTGGCAAAGCTATATTTCTGAATGAGCACCAACAATGAAAACAAGAAATAAAACTTCAACCAAAATGAAAAATTATATGCCTGTCAAGGAGGCAGACAGAGATTTTAAGGCAGTTGGGAAGTAACTTGGAGACACTTGAGGACACAGTTGGGAAGGAAGAAGCACTGGTTTTGCGATTGAAGCTGCAATATATAGCTAAAATTTAATTAAAAATAACTGTAAATGATGTTGCTTTGATAAAAAAAATTAAAAGACTTGATAATAGGGGGTAAGGCACTTGCCTTTCATGCAGGAGGTCGGTGATTCAAATCCCGGCATCCCATTTGGTCCCCTGAACTTGCCAGGAGCGATTTCTGAGCATAGAGCCAGGAGTAACCCCTGAGCACTGCCGGGTGTGACCCAAAAACCAAAACCAAAAAAAAAAAAAAAAAAAAGACTTGAAAAGTAGGTTGTGGATAATAAAATACAATGCATAAGTTGTTTATAGTTGTTTATAGACCCCTGGCACCATGAGTAATTTATGATCACAGAACAAGAAGTTAGCCTTGAATACCACCAGTTGTGATCTCAGATAAACAAACATACAAAGAAACCCTCAAAAATTCCAAACAAAAACAAAGTTGAACAGTGTGATAAAATGCAATCAGAACAATATTAGAACAATATTCCTAAATGCTACCAAATAATTATACTGAATCTAGTTAAGAAAATATAGATATTTAGTCAAAATATAAATAAGATTAATGATAAATTTAAAAATCAAGGACTGGGGCCAGAGCAGTGGCGCAAGTGATGCCTTCCCTGTACTAGCCTAGGACAGACCACTGTTTGATCCCCCGGTGTTTCATATGGTCCCCCTACCCAGGGGCGATTTCTTAGTGCATAGGCAGGAATAACTCCTGAGCATCACTGGGTCTGGCCCAAAAACAAAAAAATAAAACAAACAAACAAAAAAACACCAAGGACTATAACTATATATAATTCAGGTAGTAAAAATTCTTAGATAGCAAATTAATAATAAACAAACCTAGAACAAGTTTAGTTGCTTCAAGTAACTTTAGATCACAAGTTATTTTAGATTTTTTAAGACTGCCAGTACCCTGTAGTCCTTCTATAAAACAAAATTGAAGATATAAAAAGAATTATAAGAAGTCATTGGCTCTTAAACAGTAAAACATTATCATAATGCTATTTAGAACCAATTGGGCACTTATAGTAATTTTTATACACAAACTTATGTGAATATATATTGTTATGATGTATACATCATAAATACACATGCCTTCTTTCATTATGTGCATATAAAATTTAACTATTATTATATTATATATATATTATTTTAAATTAATTACTTGATTCTACTCTCAAGAAACCATTGTTCCTTCATTTCTTAGCATCTTTCTCCAAATTTCTTAAATTAAAACCTCCCATTTGCCTCACTAAGAAAGTTAAAATACAAACATCATGAGAAACTTTGAAGAGGTAGAAAGAGATTAATTACTTAGTTAACATTTTTTATTTTACATATTTAATTTATCACAAAATACAGTTTGAAGCTTGGAATTTTGAGTGAGAGAAATCCAATCACACAGTTTAATGTCAAATTTATTCTTGTACTATTTTTCTACCTCACAGTGATGTCACAAATTTGGGGAAAAATGGAAAATGTATGAAAATGTATTAAACAGAAAAGAAAATTTGTAGAATGTAATTATAGATTTAAAACAATGTATTTAATTTTTGGAGTTTTTTTGTATAAATAGAATAAATTCAGTCCTACATGTGCTGATTGAATTTTTCTTCATTTTACAGTGCAGGTATAAAAATGCCGCTTTCCAACAGAATCAGTACATGTAATGGGTAAGTGAGAGAAAAAAAGTTGACTACAAGAGGGAAATATCATTTTACTATATAAAACATACTGGTTAGAAACAAGTATTTTGATTAGATGCTTTGGAGAGCAAGCTACATTATTCTCTTTTAAGAAATGTCTATTCGTAGTTTCATGCAATGACTTGCTTCTTTCAGTTAATTTGGCATTGTGATGAGACAAGCTGTGATTCAACATATTTAAAATTATTTTAAAATACATTTTAAATCATGACAAAAGAGGAATAATTGTGCAAGATATTTGAAAATAAGGGCCATGGAATCTAAATACAAAATGCTGAAAGTTTCACAGCATTTTCTGTAGGGCATTTCGTCTATAATTGTAGAAACTGTAGATACTCACCTAGAAAATATTAAATATGATCCTGCGATTCCGTGTTATTTTAAAGCTTATGTTCTTTGCCATTACTTAGCTGTTAAAGCTAATGTGAATATTACGGTAAAATAGACATATCATGTCAAATTATGAAAATGAAATAGTTACCAAAACCTATGTTTTCAAAAATAAATAACAGAAAAATGCTACAGCCTAAATCTACTTACTGGTGGTAATTTTCACATGATGTTCTGGCATAATATTGAAATCATAACAGATATAAAGTAGAAAAGAGAGGGGTAATAAAAGGTAGATTATTCATAAAAGCAATGTATAGATGCTTGAATAGTAAAGCAAGGAAACTTATATGAGTAGTGAGGGGAAATAATACCTTCTATTTAAATCATATTATTCTTGATGCCAATTTAGTTGAAGTCAAAATTTACCCAAGTATTCTTTATTCTATCAGTATTATTACACATAGAATAAATTAGTACTTTATAAATATTATGTGATTAGTCACATTTTTAGTATTCAAAATTAACCCTCTGTATGGAAGCTGGAGTGTGTTTGACTTGCACACTACTGATACGGACCCGGGTTCTATCCACGGCATCCCCTGTGGTTCCCCAATCCTGCAGGAGTGAATTTTTTTTTTTCAGTTTTTTGGCCACACCTAGAGACGCTCAAGGATTACTCCTGACTATGCTCTTAGAAACTGCTCCTGGCTTGGGGGACCATATGGGATGCCGGGGGATCGAACCGTGGTGTGTCCTAGTCTAGTGCTGGCAAGGCAGGTACCTTAGGCTTGCTCCTTCACTCTGGCCACTGCAGGAGTGATTTTTGAGTGCAGAGCCAGGAGTGACCTCTGAGCTCTGCAAGGTTAGGCCCAAAAGAAAAAACAAAAACTAACAAAAAAGATTAATCCACTATATAATTAGTTAGATCAAAATACATTGTTCACAATTTCAAGAGAAAATTGCTAACTCAATGCCATGGCCACCCGATACTATTGATATCTTTACTACAGAACAAAAATAGAGACCATTTATTTGCATTCAATAATACTCCTCTCGGGAAATAGTGGTCCCATATAGGGGTACTCTTGGAGGGAGTTAGGAGAACCTTATGGGTCGTTGGGGATCAAACCCAGATCAGCTTTGTCCCAGGATACTGCCATGATCCCTATTGTAGTACTCCAGTCTCAGTTATTTTTCTTGTTTTTATACCTCTTCAATAATGTTGCAATAACGATGAATAAGAGGAGAAAAATGTAACAATGCCACAAACAATAAATTATAAGGATTATTTTTTCTTTCTACCATCTCTTTACTTTCTGTGTTACCGTACTTTTGAAATTTTCCTTTGAAATATGTATTTAATATTCTTATGTTGACCTTTCTGTGCTCATGTTGCATCTGAATATTACAATTTTTCTTTAACCTATATACTTTTTTTTACTTTTAGCTATTAATACACTTGGAGTGATATTAAAGAAAATATAAATAATGGATATTCACATTCACATATTAATAACATTGTGTTTATCACAAATTTGAGATCATCCTCAAGTTTAACATTATCACAGTAAAATATTAATTCAACTCCATTGTGGTTTTGCTTAGACTTCCAAAATAAAATCATATTTCTTCAAAAGTCCTATAAAATTTATTCCAACTTTAGTTACAGTAATATGATCTAGATATTTCATTTAAGCTGGACTCTTTCTTTTTCTAACATATATTGTATGTATGTGTATATATATAAATAAATATATATATTCTCTTTGATACCAAGAAATTTAAAACATTCCATTTCATTTATTTCTAAAACACACTCAGAGCTTCCTTTATTCTATATTTTTTCCTAAGATCTTTTCATTGCCTGTATGATTTGCCACAGATCCTCAAAATGCTGACTTGGTTATTCAAAGTTAAATATTGTTAAACATTGTTCCCACTCAAACAATATCATGATTATTTACATCTCTGTTATAATTATGGACTTGAGAACTTTACTGCAACTTTAAAACATAATATATTTATTTAAGCACCATGATTACAAACACTTTTGTAGTTGAATTACAGTTATAGGAAAAGAACACCCGCCTTCACCAGTGCAATCTTACCACCACCAGTGGCATCATTTTCCTCCTCCCACTACACTGCTGTATTCGTGACAGGTAATCTACTTCTCTCACTCACTACTATTTTCATGATAGTTGATAGTGTAATTATTTCTCTAATTTCATTCACTATTCTTTGTGGTAAGCTTCATATCATGGCTGGTCCTTCCAATCCTCATTGTTATTGTCTCTGGGTATTATTACAACAATGTCTTTTATTATTTTTAAATTCACAGATGAGTGAAACTATTCTGTTTCTATCTTTCTCCTTGTGACTTATTTCACTCAGCATAATAGTTTCCATGTCCATCCATGTATAGGAAAATTTCATGACTTCATTTACTCTGATGACTGCATAGTATTCCATTGTGTATATGTACCACAGTTCCTTTAGCCATTAATTTGTTGAAGGGCATCTGGGTACTTTCTAGATTTTGGCTATTGTAAATAATACTGCAATGAAATATACATGTGCAATAAGGCATTCTTATACTGTGCTTTTGTGTTCCTAGGAAATATTCCTAGGAATGGGATAGCTAGATAATATGGGAGCTCAATTGCCATTTTTTTTTTTTTTTTTTTTGGTTTTTGGGCCACACCCGGTGACGCTCAGGGGTTACTCCTGGCTATGCGCTCAGAAGTCGCTCCTGGCTTGGGGGACCATATGGGACGCCGGGGGATCGAACCGCGGTCCGTCTCCTAGGCTAGCGCAGGTAAGGCAGGCACCTTACCTCCAGCGCCACCGCCCGGCCCCCAATTGCCATTTTTTGAGGAATTTCCATATTGTTTTTCATAAAGGCTGTACTAGATGATATTTCCACCAGCAGTGATTAAAATTTCCTTTCTCTCCAAGTCCCTGCTAGCACTGATATTTCTTGTTTGTTGTGATGTGTGTCCATTTCTGTGGCGTGAGATGGTACCTCTTTGTTGTTTTGATTTGCATCTCCCTGATGATTAGTGATGTAGAACATTTTTATGTACCTTGGCCATTTGTATTTCTTCTTTGAGAAAGTGATTATTTCTTCGCATTTGTTGATGGGGTTAGAATTTTTTTCTTGTTAAGTTCTGTCAGTACCTTGTGTATCTTAATTAGCCTCTAATCTGATGGGTATTGGGTGAATATTTTCTCTTATTCTGTGTGTGGCCTTAGTAACCTAGTCACTATTTCTTTTGAGGTACAGAAGCTTCTCAGCTTAATATAGTCTCATTTATTTATAATCTTTCCACTTGTTTGGACAGTGATGTTTCCTCGATAAAGATGCTTTTAATCTTAATGTCATGGAGTGTTTTACTTACATGTTCTTCAATATACCTTATAGTTTTGGGTCTGATATCAGGTCTTTAATCCATTTGTATTTGACTTTTGTACAGGGTATTAGATGGAGGTCTGAGTTTGCTTTTATGCTTGTGGCTGACCAATTGTCCCAACACTTGTTGAAGAGGCTTTCCTTGCTCCATTTTGCATTTATTGCCCCTTTATCAAATATTAATTGATTGTATGTCTGGGGAACATTCTCTGAATATGAAAGTCTATCCCATTGTTCTGAGGGTCTGTCTTTATTCCAATACTATGCTGTTTTAAAGAATATCTCTTTGTAGTACAATTTAGAGTTGGGGAAAGTGATGCTTCCCATATTAATTTTTTCTAAGGGTTGCTCTAGATATTTGAATTTATTGTTCCAAGTGAATTTCAGGAGTGTTTGATCCACTTCTTTGAAAAATGTCATGGGTATTCTTAGAGGCATTACGTAAATCTGTACAAAGCTTTGGGAGTATTGCCATTTTAATGATATAATTCCTCCCAGTTCATGAACAGGTTATGCATATCAATTTTCTTGTGTCCTTTTTTATTTCTTAAAGAAATGTTTTGTAGTTTTCTTTGTATAGGTCCTTCATTCTTAACTTATGTTGAGTCCAAGGTATTTGACTTTGTGTGACGCTAATGTAAATGGGATTGTTTTTAGTTGAAGAGATTGTGTTTCTCTATCATTGTTTGTATATAAGAAAGTCATTGATTTTTGTATGCTAATTTTGTTGCCTACCACTTTGCAATATAAATATATTGCTTCTAGAAGCTTTTTGGTAGAATCCTTAGGGTTTTATAAATATAGTAGGAGCACGGAGGTGTTTCATGTTTTGATTTTGTGTCAATAGGGTATATACCCAGGCTCAGTGTTGCTATTATTGGTCATATAGGAGTACAAGTCTGAATTTTTGAGGAATATTTATATTGTTTTTCAAACATACTTTATTAGTCTACATTCTCACCAGTAATGAATGATGGTTCCTTTTTCCATGCATCTACAGCAGCTCTGGATGTTCTTGTGATGTGTGTCAGTCTCTATGGTATGAGATGATATCTCATTGTTTTAATTTGCTTCTAATTGATAGTTAGGTTGGATTTTCTTATTTTTTATAAAGTTCAATAGTGTCTAATATTTTATGTTAATTCCTTATCAGGTAAGTTAGGGTTAATAATTTCTTCTGATAAATGGGCAGTGCTTGTATATTGGTAATATTTTTCTCTGAGGTGCAGATGATTCTTAGATTAATGTAATTCTACTTGTTTATCTTTGTTTTTATTTTGTTCGTCAGTGGTATTTAATCTTTGAAGATGCCTTTAGCTTCAATGTCATGGAGAGGAGTTTGTTCTGTATTTTCCTCAATGTATGTTAGGGATTCAGATTTTATATCAAGGCCTTAAATATATTATAATTTGATTTTTTGGCATTAAAATATCTGAGTTTATTTCTTTGGATGTTGCTATGCAACACAACTTATTCAAGAGGATCTCTTTGCAATAATTTATATTTCTTGTTCCTTTATCAAAGATGAATTGATCATAAACCTAGCCAATATCTTGGGATATTTAAATTTCTTTCTATTTATATTAGAGTCTATTTTTGTTTCAGTATTGTGCTCTTTTATTTATATTTTCATAGTATTAGAGTTTCAAGTTGGGGAAAAATAATAACTCCCATTTTCTTCTTCTGAAGGATTGGTTTAGATATTCAGATGGGGATGTCTTATAATTCCATGATTTTTTTCAGGAATGTTTAATCTATATCTTTGATAAATGTCATGAGCATTCTTTTTTGGGGGGGACACACCTGGTGATGCTCAGGGGTTACTCCTGCACTCTAGAAATCTCTCCTGGCTTGGGAGACCATATAGGACGCCGGGGGATCGAACCTCGGTCTGTCCTAGGGTAGTGCTGGCAAGACAGACACCTTACCTCTAGAGTCACCACACGGGCCCCATGAGTATTCTTATAGACACGACTTTGAATCTTTACAATACTTTGGAAAATATTGCCATTTTAATGATGTTTTTCCTTCGTATCTATGAGCAATAAATATGTTTCTATTTCCTGTCTCCTCTTTTATTTCTTGAAGAAGTATTTCTTTAATTTTAATATTATTGAAACCACTCTGATTTACAAAGTCCTTCATAGTTGGGTTTCAGGCATACAATGAATCAAGGCCAATTCTACCTCCAGTATCAACCTCCATCCAAGTGCATCCCATAGCATCCTCCCTAATCCCCAGCCAGCCAGCATAACTGGCTCATTTTAAATTTAGAATGTTAACTTTTGATTCCATTGTTGTTGCCTTTGACTTGGATATTTTATTCTGTCCTGTTTTAACAGTACCAATGCACCTGAGAGCACTTGGCAACTGGCCCTTATCTTTCATATTTGTGTTTCTTCTCTTCCATTCAGTTTCTTGTGCCTGATTTTAGGGGGGAAAGCATTTGAATTTTTACCATTTATTATATTTTCTGTGGGATTTTGGTAAATGGTTTTGATCATATTAAGGTAAATTCCTTCAATCCACATTAAAATGTATTTAATATTAAAAATTTGCAAGAAATTTATCAAAGTTTTATAAAAGTATCCAATAAAATCATTTTAAAATTCAAAGTGTTCCTAAGTATATATTTCTCACAAAACATACATATTTTCAGTCAATAGATATATGAGAAATAATCAGTTATATCTTATTATTATAAAAGTGTAAATCAAAATAATAATTATTACTTCGCATCTGTTAGACTATTTATGATCCAAGAGCATGAAACAGGTAGAGTGGTTGCCTTGCATGCAGCTGACACATGTTTAATCTCTGAAATCATATATGGCAACTTGATCATCTCCATGAACAGTTTTTAAAAATGAGGCACTGTGCAAACCTGAGAAATGTTGAGTGTATCCCCAAAGCAAACTGTAACAAAACAAAAAATAATTATTATCAAAAAGGCAATAATTAAAAATGTCGATATTATGGTAACACTTATATAGTCTTGGTGTACTATTCTAATGTTATCATTATAAAAAAACTTTGGAAATTGCTCTGATGAAAACTAAAATTAGGTTTCCATATGTTTTATTCTTTTTTGTCTTTCTTTTTTACCTGCATGATAGATAGAAAATGCTAATGAAAGATGTATATGTATTTCCATTTTATCACACACTGGTAATAATATAAAAGATTTAGAACAACCTAAAAGCTCACTAACTGCTGACATATTAAAAAAGTGAGATAAATTTATGCCAGAGGAAAAACACAAGTGGTAAAATATATTCCTTTTATCTATGTTATCTTTATGTTATTTTATCTTGGTTTAATTCCTGACAATGGAAATAGAATACCTCTGAACATTATGTGTCATAGCCTCCTCATAACATAAATAACATACATATATGAGATATATGTACATACAAAAATTGAATGGGCTAAAAGATATTTAGTAAAAAAGTGTAACAAAAAAGACAATATCCTGTAATTCTAATATAATAATGTAGAGAAAATAAAACAACAACTTAGAAAAACAGAACTTATTTTTTTAAAACAAGACAAGTACAGTGGTTGTCATATGTTAAAGAACTGAGTAAATCATGGGAAAATGGCATAAATGTGTAGGGGGATGATAGAATCTGCTCAGTGGTGATTTTAATATAATATATGCTCAGTTATATACCCAGGATTGCTAATGATGCTCATTTGATATATGTGATGTTATAATGAAAAATTACTTCATTAAAAAGAAATAAAAATATCCAGATAGTTTTCACATTTAAATTTACTAATCATCATTAAATTTTATTTTTAATTTTTGAGTAGGCCCTAACAAACTTCTCCAGCAGTTTTATTTTGTTTTAAAGCAATGGACTTTAAGGAGGAAAACTATGAGATATGTTCAAAATATAAAATAAAAAGTTGTGGAATAGAAAATAAACACAAATGTAAGCAGATTTGCTAATTGTTTTATAACCACAACACATGAGTAGAGAGAATACGCCCTGTTAAAAAAAATACAATAATGATTCAAAGACTGAAGTGTTCCATTAGGCAAGGCTGAATATATCGGCTCTGGTTATTTGATGTCTATGTTGAAGTTCTAAACTTTGCTTGGCTTACTGAGTGTGGTATGGTCCATGGTTCTAACCATATTCAAAAAGGAGAATGGCCACCTGGCTCAGAGTGTAGATAAAATGTTTGGTTTTGTGTGTTACATAATTACCAATGTTTCTCCCTTTGATGTGCCAGCTGGAAACGTTTGTGATGTCCAACTCGCTTGAATGTGGTTTTCAATTTTCTTCTCTATGTTTTATTTTTCCAGAGCCTGACTAGCTTACTCATTAAGTTCTGTTGCATCTCCTCTGACATATAATCATTTTGTGTTAACTGGCCTGGACAATGGGGTGCAATATTCTGGGAAGTTGCTGGAAAAGTTAAGACCCTTGACACTTCTTTGTTCCCATGGCACTATTCAATCTTCATTAGATTTTAAGTTGTTTTTCAAAGTTAGAGTATGGCTGTAGTAAGAACAACGAATTTCATCTTTATGAACAATATCCCATCACTTAAAAACAAATCTGATCATTTATATGTGTAAGAAGACTTTTCCTCGAATTATAATTTAGAACTTTTGACTTTCCAATTCATTGGCAATCAATGTCATATTATTTTCAAAGACAATCACTAATGACATGTTGCATTGCTTGATCAATTTTCAAAAATTAAACTTCTATGATGCTAAAAATTATTCCTTTAGCCTGAGGACAAGTGAGCAATAAAAATGAAACTTTTTAAGCTGCAGCTAATCATAGATTTGAAAATAATTTTTTAGTCATTTTATAAAATGAAAGTTTAGCTATTATATTTCTGGATTAGGATCATTATTCTTGTCTTAAATGATATAGTAGTACATTGGGTATGCTAGGTGATATACTTTTTATATTTGAAAAATATTGTACTACTTACATGCCATTTGATCAGCCATGTTTATAGGTGTTTTCGGTTTTGTGATTTGGATATCACCTCTTAGGCATCCTCACCAATGAAATTCAGAGTATATTCTTGAATATATTCACTATACTAAACTACCAAATTTAATTCAAGGCATATGTAGCTATTTAACCATTCATTTTACCTTGGTTTCCAAAATTAGTTTGAATTAAAATTGTAAAAGTTTGTTTAGAATCATGGATTACCTGCAGACTCACTCCAGTAAACACACAAAGAGATTACTTGATTAACCAATAACTATGATTGGTATTTATAAATCAAGAAATACAAAAACCACATGAAAGATACATGTAAAGAATATTACTTTATTTAGGAAGAACATGTACTTTGGCAATGCAGTGAACTTTACTGCCATGTACAATCCAACTTCTGAGATGAAGTTATGAATTTTATTTTATTTAATTTTTATCTTTTGGGCCACAATCTGCAGTGCTCAGAGATTACTTTCTGACTCTGTGCTCAGGAATCACTCCTGGCAGGCTCAGGGTCTATAGGTGGTTTCGGTAATAGAACCGGGGTCTGCCACCTGCAATGCAAGCTCCCTCCCCTCTGTGCTATTAGGGCCTCCAACTCATGAATATTTTAAAACTGAAGATGTAGAAGACAAAAGCCTACAGGTTTCACTCACAGACCTTTCAGCAACATTTTCAGTGCCAAAAGAAATCTTGAACGTTTTCCTTTTGTCATATAATTGTGTTGTTTTCTTTTAATTTGTGTTTAAAGGTTCTGTCTGGCATATCAAATTTATTTCAAAGTACATATGTTTAGATGCTGTGAGATAATACAATGAGTACATGCACTTGTAATGCTTGCCTTGCATGTGACCTAACAGGATTTGATCTCTACCAACACATATTGTCTCCCAAGCATTGTCAGAAATGAGCTCAGAACCAGGAATAACACCTAGGCATTTCAGAATATGGCCTAATCCTGTTTCCCTCACAGGTAAAATATGAAAAACAAAAATAAAATATCCTTTGCCTCAACTGTAGAATTTTCTTATAATCTTGGAAGATAAATTAGCTTAAAAATATCTCTTACTTACAAGAATCCACTTAAATGAAATGACTCTCAGGAAGTGTCTGCAATTTTTAAAATGTAATTTACTCTCTGTCTAATTAGAAGTCTTACTAAAGATCCTTGACATTGAAGACTAAAATATGTCTCTCTTTGGATAAATAGAATATGTTAAAGAGTTTTGACTATTTAATATTTACTTAGGTTTCAAATGCCTTATATAATGTTAAGATATTTCATACTATCTTTTGATTTATTTTATTTTAAGATAAAAACTCTGAAAACTTTACAGATTTTTTTCTGTTTGGAGATGCATTCTGAGTGTTTTAATTGAGTTTTAAATAGATAAAAACAAAGTAATCATTGTTCACAACTCCCTTGTCAGCTAAGAAAAGAAATACAGAATGTAACAAAAGAGCATCCCTTGATTAATAAGCCAACTATCTTGGGTACAATGAAGTCAATGCTGTAGAGATCACAGAAGGTTTTCTGAATGGTTGTCATTGTTAAAGGTAAATAGTTTACAAGCTGAATATGTAAATGCAAGTAGGAGCTCAATGAAAATGGAAGGGTTGAGAGAGAAATTTATATTAATATTTTAGTTCTTTCACAATATTGCATTATTTGTCTTCAAAGTACAACAGTTTTATGAGTTAATTTTGCTCAGATGAATGTCTTGGTATACTGAAATAATAAGCAAGCAATTCTACACCACTTGACAGAATATAATAATTTATCAATTAGAATTTTTATTTAAAATGCGGTGCCAGCGAGGTGGCGCTAGAGGTAAGGTGTCTGCTTTGCAAGCCCTAGCCAAGGAAGGACCGCAGTTCGATCCCCCAGCATCCCATATTGTCCCCCCAAGCCAGGGACAATTTCTTAGTGCTTAGCCAGGAGTAACCCCTGAGCATCAAACGAGTGTGCCCCCCCAAAAATTTTTTAGTTAAAATGCAATGATTGATATTGCATAAGCAATAACTTTTCTACCTTCTAGTTGAAACACACAGGTGTGCAGGTTGATTTTTATCATAAAGCTAGTTAGTTTAAATCTACAAACAAAAATCCTTAACTATTTTTTGTTTATTTATATTTATTTTTTTATATTCTATTTATTCAGTTTTATTTTACGAAGTGATTTACCTTTTAATCAGATGATGGTACTATGTAATTCTATAATAAAGATCAAAGTGACATGCATATTTTTCTTTTTTATCATTGCCCTTTTCCCTTTCATTTATAACATATCTTATCTTTATGTTATTAATTTATTTTATATTTTAGGAGCTGACAAATACACAGAAATAAATGTTATGTTGACATAAATAATTTTGTATACATGGAATGTACATATTGACATAAAACTAAATATAATAGCGATATATGTGCCTTTAAAATAATGAAAGTTTTAAAATATCAGAGCTCAGAAGGCCATTAGCTGTCTGCCCAGATTCCCAACCATACCTGTAGGAGAGGAGCAGGAATCCTGGCATATGGGATCGTCTGGGTCCAGCTGCAGCCTCCCTCTCCAGTATGAAAAAGCATGGGGGAGGAGTTTGCCTCCTCCCCACCCCCCCCCCCAGAGCTCAGATGCCAGACCTGGCCTTGAAAGCCAGCTTGGCGTGGGGGCTCTCGGTCTCCAGGACTAACTGGTCAGCCCTGGAGGCTTTTGGCCAGCTGTCTGTCCAGATTCCCAGCCATGTCAGTAGAAGAGGAGCAGTAATCCTGGCATGTGGGATCTTCTGGGTCCAGCTGCAACCTTCCTCTCCAGTTTGAAAAAGCATGGGATTGGAGTTTCCCTCTTCCCCTTTCCCCCCCAGAGCCCAGTTGCCAAACCTGGCCCTGAAGACCAGTTTGGCATGGGGGGATCTCAGTCTCCCGGAGTAAGTGGTCAGGTCAATGCCAGGTCTGGCATCTGAGCTCTGGGGGAATGGGGAAGAGGCAAACTCCTCCCCCATGTTTTTTCATACTGGAGAAAGAGGCTGCAGCTGGACCCAGATGATCCCACATGCCAGGATTCCTGCTCCTCTTCTACGGGTATGGCTGAGAATCTGGGGAGACAGCTGGCCCATGGCCTTCTGGGCTGACTACTTAGTCCAGGAGACCGAGATCCCCCCATGCCAAACTGGTCTTCAGGGCCAGGTTTGGCAACTGGGCTCTGGGGGAAGGGGAGAGGAAGGAAACTCCTCCCATATTAATACTGGGTGCCCTGTAGTGGTGTCTTTTCTTACTAATACTCATTTTTGTAACAAATATACTTTTTAAGCATTATCTAAAATGTTCTTCATTCTAGATGGTTCCTAGGAAAGGAAATAGAATACCAAAGATTTGGATGATAATACTCAAATACATCTTTAAAGCCAGTCTTTATGGACATGACTTTCTGTACTGACTCCAAGCATGCCTACTGACTCATGACTCACCCCCACCAAATTATGGACTGTTGCACAATACAGGAATCGGCCTCAGCAAAACTCCCAGCTCAAAGACACTATATGGCTGCATCTCTTAAACTCAATTCCAAGGCCTGTGAATCTAAAAGTACCTTGGCTTTTACTCCCCACAAGAATATATCGAAAGACTTAATTGGGAGTCTTATATTGCCTCTGGAAGCTCAATACCTGTATAAAAATACATCTTAAGATGTGTATTCCTAAATATATAAGTAGCCTCCTCCACCAGTTGTTTTATTTGAATACCTTTTCTTTTTTTTTTTTGAAGTTCTATAAATTATTTTTATTTTTTTATTTAAACACCTTGATTACATACATGATTGTGTTTGGGTTTCAGTCATAAAAGGAACACCACCCACCACCAGTGCAACATTCCCATCACCCATGTCCCAAATCTACCTCCTCCACACCCGACCCCTGCCTGTACTCTAAACAGGCTCTGCATTTCCCTCATACATTCTCAATATTAGGACAGATCAAAATGTAGTTATTTCTATAACTAAACTCATCACTCTTTGTGGTGAGCTTCCTGAGGTGAGCTGGAACTTCCAGCTCTTTTCTCTTTTGTGTCTGAAAGTTATTATTGCAAGAATGTCTTTCATTTTTCTTAAAACCCATAGATGAGTGAGACCATTCTGCGTTTTTCTCTCTCTCTGACTTATTTCACTCAGCATAATAGATTCTGTGTACATCCATGTATAGGAAAATTTCATGACTTCATCTCTCCTGACAGCTGCATAATATTCCATTGTGTATATGTACCACAGTTTCTTTAGCCATTCGTCTGTTGAAGGGCATCTTGGTTGTTTCCAGAGTCTTGCTATGGTAAATAGTGCTGCAATGAATATAGGTGTAAGGAAGGGATTTTTGTATTGTATTTTTGTGTTCTTAGGGTATATTCCTAGGAGTGGTAAAGCTGGATCGTATGGGAGCTTGATTTCCAGTTTTTGGAGGAATCTCCATATTGCATTCCATAAAGGTTGAACTAGACGGCATTCCCACCAGCAGTGGATAAGGCTTCCTTTCTCTCCACATCCCTGCCAGCACTGTTTTTTCTCATTCTTTGTGATGTGTGCCATTCTCTGTGGTGTGAGGTGGTATCTCATTGTTGTTTTGATTTGCATCTCCCTGATGATTAGTGATGTGGAGCACTTTTTCATGTGTCTTTTGGCCATCTGTATTTCTTCTTTGTCAAAGTGTCTGTTCATTTCTTCTCCCCATTTTTTGATGGGGTTAGATGTTTTTTTCTTGTAAAGTTCTGTCAGTGCCTTGTATATTTTGGAGATTAGCCCCTTATCTGATGGGTATTGGGTGAATAGTTTCTCCCACTCAGTGGTGGGCTCTTGTATCCTGGGCACTATTTCCTTTGAGGTGCAGAAGCTTCTCAACTTAATATATTTCCATCTGTTAAATTCTGCTTTCACTTGCTTGGAGAGTGCAGTTTTCTCCTTGAAGATGCCTGTTGTCTCAATGTCCTGGAGAGTTTTGCCTATGTGTTGTTCTATATATCTTATGGTTTGGGGTCTGATATCGAGGTCTTTAATCCATTTGGATTTTACGTTCGTACATGATGTTAGCTGGGGGTCTAAGTTTAATTTTTTGCAAGTGGCTAGACAGTTGTGCCAACACCACTTGTTGAAGAGGCTTTCCCTGCTCCATTTAGGATTTCCTGGTCCTTTATCAAAAATTAGGTGATTGTATGTCTGGGGAACATTTTCTGAGTATTCAAGCCTATTCCACTGATCTGAGGACCTGTCCTTATTCCAATACCATGCTGTTTTGATAACTATTGCTTTGTAGTAAAGTTTAAAGTTGGGGAAAGTAATTCCTCCCATATTCTTTTTCCCAATGATTGCTATAACTATTCTAGGGTGTTTATTGTTCCAAACAAATTTCAAAAGTGCCTGATCCACTTCTTTGAAGAATGTCATGGGTATCTTTAGAGGAATAGTGTTGAATCTGTATAATGCCTTGGTGAGTATTACCATTTTGATGATGTTAATCCTGCCAATCCATGAGCAGGGTATGTGTTTCCATTTTTGCGTGTCCTCTCTTATTTCTTGGAGCAGAGTTTTATAGTTTTCTTTTTTTGGTCCTTCACATTTTTAGTCAAGTTGATTCCAAGATATTTGAGTTTGTGTGGCACTATTGTGAATGGGGTTGTTTTCTTAATGTCCATTTCTTCCTTATTACTATTGGTGTACAGAAAGGCCATTGAATTTTGTGTGTTAATTTTGTAGCCTGCCACCTTGCTATATGAGTCTATTGTTTCTAGAAGCTTTTTGAAGAGTCTTTAGGGTTTTCTAAGTAGAGCATCATGTCATCTGCAAACAGTGAGAGCTTGATTTCTTCCTTTCCTATCTGGATTTCCTTGATATCTTTTTATTGCCTAATCGCTATAGCAAGTACTTCCAGTGCTATGTTGAATAGGAGTGGTGAGAGAGGACAGCCTTATCTTGTGCCAGAATTTAGAGGGAAGGCTTTTAGTTTTTCTCCATTGAGGATAATATTTGCCACTGGCTTGTGGTAGATGGCCTTAAATATATTGAGAAAGGTTCCTTCCATTCCCATCTTGCTGAGAGTTT
This sequence comes from Suncus etruscus, assembly GCF_024139225.1. NCBI lineage: Eukaryota > Metazoa > Chordata > Mammalia > Eulipotyphla > Soricidae > Suncus > Suncus etruscus. The sequence goes on along the minus strand of NC_064860.1, from coordinate 55,235,373 downwards.
TGATCAAGAATGGGTGTTGGACCTTATCAAATGCTTTCTCTGCATCTATTGATATGATCATGTGGTTTTTATTTTTCTTGTTGTTGATGTTGTGTATTATGTTGATAGACTTATGGATGTTAAACCATCCTTGCATTCCTGGGATGAAACCTACTTGATAGTAGTGGATGATCTTCTTAATGAGGTATTGAATCCTATTTGCCAGGATTTTGTTAAGGATCTTTGCATCTGCATTCATCAGCGATATTGGTCTGTAATTTTCTTTTTTCGTAGCATCTCTGTCTGGTTTAGGTGTCAGGGTGATGTTGGCTTCATAAAAGCTATTTGGGAGTGTTGTGTAAGCCCTCGCCTTCCACAGACCCTTGCTCTTATAGTTCAGAGTCAGGTCCCACCCAATGGTGGGATCAGATACCAACCAATGGTGGAAGCAGAATCAGGTCCTACCCTAGGGTGGGGGGCAGAATGCCAGGTCACACCCTAGGGTAGGGCACAATCACCTAATCAGATTAGGGTGAGCAACATAGTAATCCCCCAAAATATTTTTTTTTTAATTTTTTTTTTATTTAAACACCTTGATTACATACATGATTGTGTTTGGGTTTCAGTCATAAAAGGAACACCACCCATCACCAGTGCAACATTCCCATCACCCAAGTCCCAAATCACCCTCCTCCCCACCCAACCCCCGCCTGTACCCTAAACAGGCTCTACATTTCCCTCATACATTCTCAATATTAGGACAGTTCAAAATGTAGTTATTTCTCTAACTAAACTCATCACGCTTTGTGGTGAGCTTCCTGAGGTGAGCTGGAACTTCCAGCTCTTTTCTCTTTTGTGTCTGAAAATTATTATTACAAGGGTGTCTTTCATTTTTCTTAAAACCCATAGATGAGTGAGACCATTCTGCGTTTTTCTCTCTCTCTCTGACTTATTTCACTCAGCATAATAGATTCCATGTACATCCATGTATAGGAAAATTTCATGACTTCATCTCTCCTGACAGCTGCATAATATTCCATTGTGTATATGTACCACAGTTTCTTTAGCCATTCATCTGTTGAAGGGCATCTTGGTTGTTTCCAGAGTCTTGCTATGGTAAATAGAGCTGCAATGAATATAGGTGTAAGGAAGGGGTTTTTGTATTGTATTTTTGTGTTCCTAGGGTATATTCCTAGGAGTGGTATAGCTGGATCGTATGGGAGCTCGATTTCCAGTTTTTGGAGGAATCTCCATATCGCTTTCCATAAAGGTTGAACTAGACAGCATTCCCACCAGCAGTGGATAAGAGTTCCTTTCTCTCCACATCCCCGCCAACACTGTTTATTCTCATTCTTTGTGATGTGTGCCATTCTCTGGGGTGTGAGGTGGTATCTCATCGTTGTTTTGATTTGCATCTCCCTGATGATTAGTGATGTGGAACATTTTTTCATGTGTCTTTTGGCCATGCGTATTTCTTCTTTGTCAAAGTGTCTGTTCATTTCTTCTCCCCATTTTTTGATGGGGTTAGATGATTTTTTCTTGTAAAGTTCTGTCAGTGCCTTGTATATTTTGGAGATTAGCCCCTTATCTGATGGGTATTGGGTGAATAGTTTCTCCCACTCAGTGGGGGGCTCTTGTATCCTGGGCACTATTTCCTTTGAGGTGCAGAAGCTTCTCAGCTTAATATATTCCCATCTGTTAATCTCTGCTTTCACTTGCTTGGAGAGTACAGTTTCCTCCTTGAAGATGCCTGTAATGTCCTGGAGTGTTTTGCCTATGTGCTGTTCTATATATCATATGGTTTTGGGGCTGATATCGAGGTCTTTAATCCATTTGGATTTTACCTTTGTACATGATGTTAGCTGGGGGTCTAAGTTTAATTTTTTGCAAGTGGCTATCCAATTGTGCCAACACCACTTGTTGAAGAGGCTTTCCCTGCTCCATTTAGGATTTCCTGCTCCTTTATCAAAAATTAGATGGTTGTATCTCTGGGGAACATTTTCTGAGTATTCAAGCCTATTCCACTGATCTGAGGACCTATCCTTATTCCAATACCATGCTGTTTTGATAACTGTTGCTTTGTAGTACAGTTTAAAGTTGGGAAAAGTAATTCCTCCCATATTCTTTTTCCCAATGATTGCTTTAGCTATTCGAGGGTGTTTATTGTTCCAAATGAATTTCAAAAGTGTCTGATCCACTTCTTTGAAGAATGTCATGGGTATCTTTAGAGGGATGGCATTAAATCTGTATAATGCCTTGGGGAGTATTGACATTTTGATGATGTTAATCCTGCCAATCCATGAGCAGGGTATGTGTTTCCATTTCCGTGTGTCCTCTCTTATTTCTTGGAGCAGAGTTTTATAGTTTTCTTTGTATAGGTCCTTCACATATTTAGTCAAGTTGATTCCAAGATATTTGAGTTTGTGTGGTACTATTGTGAATGGGGTTGTTTTCTTAATGTCCATTTCTTCTTTATTACTGTTGGTGTATAGAAAGGCCATTGATTTTTGTGTGTTAATTTTGTAGCCTGCCACCTTGCTATATGAGTCTATTGTTTCTAGAAGCTTTTTGATAGAGTCTTTAGGGTTTTCTAAGTAGAGTATCATGTCATCTGCAAACAGTGAGAGCTTGACTTCTTCCTTTCCTATCTGGATTCCCTTGATATCCTTTTCTTGCCTAATCGCTATAGCAAGTACTTCCAGTGCTATGTTGAATAGGAGTGGTGAGAGAGGACAGCCTTGTCTTGTGCCAGAATTTAGAGGGAAGGCTTTCAGTTTTTCTCCATTGAGGATAATATTTGCCACTGGCTTGTGGTAGATGGCCTTCACTATATTGAGAAAGGTTCCCTCCATTCCCATCTTGCTGAGAGTTTTGATCAAGAATGGGTGTTGGACCTTATCAAATGCTTTCTCTGCATCTATTGATATGATCATGTGGTTTTTATTTTTCTTGTTATTGATGTTGTGTATTATGTTGATAGATTTACGGATGTTAAACCAGCCTTGCATTCCTGGGATGAAACCTACTTGATCGTAGTGGATGATCTTCTTAATGAGGCATTGAATCCTATTTGCCAGGATTTTGTTGAGGATCTTTGCATCTGCATTCATCAGTGATATTGGTCTGTAATTTTCTTTTTTGGTAGCGTCTCTGTCTGGTTTAGGTATCAAGGTGATGTTGGCTTCATAAAAGCTATTTGGGAGTGTTTCTGTTTGTTCAATTTCATGAAAGAGTCTTGCCAAGATTGGCAGTAGTTCCTCTTGGAAAGTTTGATAGAATTCATTAGTGAATCCATCTGGACCTGGGCTTTTGTTTTTCGGCAGACATTTGATTACTGTTTTAATTTCATCAATGGTGATGGGGGTGTTTAGATATGCTACATCCTCTTCCTTCAACCGTGGAAGATTATAAGAGTCCAAGAATTTATCCATTTCTTCCAGGTTCTCATTTTTAGTGGCGTAGAGTTTTTCAAAGTAGTTTCTGATTACCCTTTGAATCTCTGTCATATCAGTAGTGATCTCTCCTTTTTCATTCCTGATACGAGTTATCAAGTTTCTCTCTCTCTCTTTCTTTGTTAGGTTTGCCAGTGGTCTATCAATCTTGTTTATTTTTTCAAAGAACCAACTTCTGCTTTCGTTGATCTTTCGGATTGTTTTTTGAGTTTCCACTTCGTTGATTTCTGCTCTCAGCTTTGTTATTTCCTTCTGTCTTCCTGTTCTTGGGTCCTTTTGTTGAGCATTTTCTAGTTCTATTAGCTGTGTCATTAAGCTACTCAGGTAAGCTCCTTCTTCCTTCCTGATGTGTGCTTGCAAAGCTATAAATTTTCCTCTCAGTACTGCTTTTGCTGTGTCCCATAAGTTCTGAGAGTTTGTGTCTTTATTGTCATTTGTTTCCAGGAACCTTTTTATTTCCTCCTTGATTTCATCTCGGACCCACTGGTTATTGAGCATGAGGCTGTTTAACTTCCAGGTGTTAAAGTGTTTCTTCTGAGTCCCTTTGGAGTTCACAAATAATTTCAGAGCCTTGTGGTCAGCGAAGGTAGTCTGCAAAATTTCTATCCTCTTGATCTTATGGAGGTATGTTTTATGTGCCAGCATGTAGTCTATCCTGGAGAATGTCCCATGTACATTGGAGAAGAATGTGTATCCAGGTTTCTGGGGATGGAGTGTCCTATATATATCCACTAGGCCTTTTTCTTCCATTTCTCTCCTCAGGTCTAGTATATTCTTGTTGGGTTTCAGTCTGGTTGACCTGTCCAGTGTTGACAAAGCCATGTTAAGGTCCCCCACAATTATTGTGTTGTTGTTGATATTATTTTTCAGATTTGTCAACAGTTGTATTAAATATTTTGCTGGCCCCTCATTCGGTGCATATATGTTTAGGAGAGTGAATTCTTCCTGCTCTACGTACCCCTTGATTAATATAAAATGTCCGTCTTTGTCCCTTACAACCTTCCTGAGTATAAAGTTTGCATTATCTGATATTAGTATGGCCACTCCAGCTTTTTTATGGGTGTTGTTTGCTTGGATAACTTTTCTCCAGCCTTTTATTTTGAGTCTATGTTTGTTCTGACTATTCAGGTGCGTTTCTTGTAGGCAGCAGAAGGTTGGATTGAGTTTTTTGATCCATTTAGCCACTCTGTGTCTCTTAACTGGTGCATTTAGTCCATTGACGTTGAGAGAAAGAATTGTCCTGGGATTTAACGCCATCTTTATTTCAAAATTTGGTGTGTCTTTTGGGTAGTCTTGTCTTAGATTAGGTCTTTCAGTTTTTCTCTTAAGACTGGTTTTGTGTCTATGAAGTTTCTGAGCTGTTTTTTGTCTGTGAAACCATGTATTCTTCCATCAAACCGGAAAGTGAGTTTTGCTGGGTATAGTATTCTGGGTGAAGCATTCATTTCATTCAGTCTTGTCACAATATCCCACCACTGCTTTCTGGCATTGAGCGTTTCTGGTGACAGGTCTGCTGTAAATCTCAGGGAAGCTTGCTTGAACATGATTTCCCCTTTTGATCTTGCTGTTTTCAGAATTCTGTCTCTATCTGTGGGATTTGTCATTGTGACTAGGATGTGTCTTGGGGTGGTTTTTCTGGGGTCTCTTTTGGTTGGTACTCTTCGGGCATGCAGGATTTGATCACATATATTCTTTAGCTCTGGAAGTTTCTCTTTAATGATGTTCTTGACCATTGATTCTTCCTGGAAATTTTCTTCCTGGGTCTCTGGGACTCCAATGATTCTTAAGTTGTTTCTGTTGATCTTATCATAAACTTCTATTTTCGTCTGTTCCCATTCTTTGACTAATTTTTCCATTGTCTGCTCATTTGCTTTAAGTTTTTTGTCCAATCTCTCCTGCTGTATGGAATTGTTATGTATCTCATCTTCCACAGCACCAAGTCTATTCTCAGCTTCTGATACCCTGTCCCAGAGCTTATCCATTTTGTCATTCACTTCGTTTACTGAGTTTTTCAGGCCTGTTAGTTGACATGTTATTTCAGTTTGGAGTTTTGTCATTTCTGCCTTCATATTTTCTTGGTTCTTATTAGTGTTCTGTTCAACTCGATCCATGGTTTCTTGGAGTCTGTTGAGCACCTTCCATATTGCTAGTCTAAAGTCCTTATCTGAGAGGTTGATTAGTTGTTCAGTCATTATCTGGTCCTCAGAATTGTCATCTTCATTCTCTATGTCTGATGCTGGCCTGCGCTGTTTCCCCATTGTCACATTTGTATTGTGGGTTTTTCTACGTGTTGTAGTGGTATTCATTGTCTATATGATGTAGGCAGCACACTCCTCTGGCTCCTCCCTTTCTGGATGGGCTGACTTGCCTCTAAGGGAGGGGAGTCCTCCGTGGATGAAGCCTCACACTGGGTCAAATCTTAGGCCCGAGCATGCAACAGAGAAGACAGTCCAGAGAGAAATGTTTGCTTCTGTGATATAGCGCCGTTCTTAGTGTGATTTTTCCTTCTTGTTGCAATGGAGTTCTTTCCTTAGAAAGAGTGCACGGCCGCGTAGCGAAGCGGAGCGGCCGTGCTCCTCTGAGCCTCTTTTTGCCCCACTCGCAAGAGTTTCACGCAAGAGGACAGTAGACAGACATAGACAGGTCACACTCACAGTCTTTCACAGCTGAGCCCCACTGGGCCGGTGTACTTTCGCGGATTTTCCCCGCCTGGTGTCACACACAGGGAGCCAGCTTTTGCCAATCCCCCAAAATATTTACATACACAACATGGGAGTGTTTCCATTTGTTCAATTTCATGAAAGAGTCTTGCCAGGATTGGTAGTAGTTCCTCTTGTAAAGTTTGAAAGAATTCATTAGTGAATCCATCTGGACCTGGGCTTTTGTTTTTGGGCAGATATTTGATTGCCATTTTTATTTCATCAATGGTGATGGGGGTGTTTAGATATGCTACATCCACTTCCTTCAACCGTGGAAGATTATAAGAGTCCAAAAATTTATCCATTTCTTCTAGGTTCTCATTTTTAGTGGCGTTGAGTTTCTCAAAGTAGTTTCTGATTACCCTTTGAATCTCTGCTATATCAGTAGTGATCTCTCCTTTTTCATTCCTAATATGAGTTATCAAGTTTCTCTCTCTCTCTTTCTTTGTTAGGTTTGCCAGTGGTCTATCAATCTTGTTTATTTTTTCAAAGAACCAACTTCTGCTTTCGTTGATCTTTCGGATTGTTTTTTGGGTTTCCAATTCGTTGATTTCTGCTCTCAGCTTTGTTATTTCCTTCTGTCTTCCTATTTTTGGGTTTTTTTGTTGAGTACTTTCTAGTTCTATTAGCTGTGTCATTAAGCTACTCAGGTAAGCTCCTTCTTCCTTCCTGATGTGTGCTTGCAAAGCTATAAATTTTCCTCTCAGTACTGCTTTTGCTGTGTCCCATAAGTTCTGACAGTTTGTGTCTTTATTGTCATTTGTTTCCAGGAACCGTTTGATTTCCTCCTTGATTTCATCTCAGACCCACTGGTTATTGAGTATGAGGCTGTTTAACTTCCAGGTGTTAAAGTTTTTCTTCTGAGTCCCTTTGGAATTCAGAAATAATTTCAGAGCCTTGTGGTCAGCGAAGGTAGTCTGCAAAATTTCTATCCTCTTGATATTATGGAGGTATGTTTTATGTGCCAGCATGTAGTCTATCCTGGAGAATGTCCCATGTACATTGGAGAAGAATGTGTATCCAGGTTTCTGTGGTTGGAGTGTCCTATATATATCCACTAGACTTCTTTCTTCCATTTCTCTCCTCAGGTCTAGTATATTCTTGTTGGGTTTCAGTCTGGCTGATCTATCCAGTGTTGACAAAGCAGTGTTGAGATCCCCCACAATTATTGTGTTGTTATTGATATTGTTTTTCAGATATATCAACAGTTGTTTTAAATATTTTGCTGGCCCCTCATTTGGTGCATATATGTTTAGGAGAGTTATTTCTTCCTGCTCTACATACACCTTGATTAATATAAAATGTCCATCTTTGTCCCTTACAACCTTCCTGAGTATAATGTTTGCATTATCTGATATTAGTATGGCCACTCCAGCTTTTTTATGGGTGTTGTTTGCTTGGATAATTTTTCTCCAGCCTTTTATTTTGAGTCTATGTTTGTTCTGACCATTCAGGTGCGTTTCTTGTAGGCAGCAGAAGGTTGGATTGAGTTTTTTGATCCATTTAGCCACTCTGTGTCTCTTAACTGGTGCATTTAGTCCACTGACGTTGAGATAAAGAATTGTCCTGGGATTTAATGCCATCTTTATGTTGAAATTTGGTGTGTCTTTTGGTTAGTCTTGTTTTAAATTAGGTCTTTCTGTTTTTTTCTTAAGACTGGTTTTGAGTCTATAAAGTTGATGAGCTGTTTTTTGTCTGTGAAACCATGTATTCTTCCGTCAAACCGGAAAGTGAGTTTTGCTGGGTACAGTATTCTACGTGAAACATTCATTTCATTCAGTCTTGTCACAATATCCCACCACTGCTATCTGGCCTTGAGTGTTTCTGGTGACAGGTCTACTGTAAATCTCAAGGATGCTTGCTTGAATATAATTTCCCCTTTTGATCTTGCTGTTTTTAGAATTCTGTCTCCATCTGTGGGATTTGTCATTGTGACTAGGATGTGTCTTGGGGTGGTTTTTCTTGGGTCTCTTTTGGTTGGTACTCTATGAGCATGCAGGATTTGATCACATATATTCTTTAGCTCTGAAAGTTTATCTTTAATGATGTTCTTGACCATTGATTCTTCCTGGAAATTTTCTTCCTGGGTCTCTGTGACTCCAATGATTCTTAAGTTGTTTCTGTTGATCTTATCATAGACTTTATTTTCATCTGTTCCCATTCTTTGACTAATTTTTCCTTTGTCTGTTCATTTGCTTTAAGTTTTTTTTTTCCAATCTCTCCTGCTGTATGGAATTGTTATGTATCTCATCTTCCACAGCACCAAGTCTATTCTCAGCTTCTGATAAACCTGTCCCAGAGCTTATCCATTTTGTCATTCACTTCGTTTAACTGATTTTTTCAGGCCTGTTAGTTGACATGTTATTTCAGTTTGGAGTTTTGTGATTTCTGTCTTCATATTTTCTTGATTCTTATTAGTGTTCTGTTTCACTCTATCCATGATTTCTTTGAGTTCTTTGAGCATCTTCCATATTGCTAGTCTAAAGTCCTTATCTGAGAGGTTGATTAGTTGTTTGGTCATTATCTGGTCATCAGAATTGTCATCTTCATTCTCTATGTCTGATGCTGGCCTGCATTTTTTCCCCATATTCACACTTGTATTGTGGTTTTTTCTACATGTTGTGGTGGTATTCATTGGTTATATGATGCAGGCAGCACACTTCTCTGGCTCTGCCCTTTCTGGATGGGCCGACTTGCCTCCAAGATAGGGGAGTCCTCCGTGGATGAAGCCTCACACAGGATCAAATCTTAGGCCCAAGTACGCAGCAGAGAAGACAGTCTGGAGAGAAATTCTTGCTTCTGTGATCCAACACAGTTCTTAGTGTGGTTTTTTTTTTTTCTTCTTGTGATGGTGTTCTTTTTTTAGAAAGTGCACACGGCTGCGTAGCGAAATGGAGCTAAGTGCCTTCTGGAGCCTCTTTTCAGCCCACTCTCAAGAGGTTCACGCAACAGGATAGTAGAGAGACACACACAGCCAGCACTCACAATTTTTCACAGTTCGGCCCCACTGGAGAGGCGTAGTTTACACTTGCTCGCTGGGCAGCTTCAGAATGCTGTATTTTTGGGGTTCGCTTCCCAGGACTCTGAGGAGAGCTTCAAGAATTCAGAAAAGACAGGACAGGGCTCCCTTCAGGTCCTCTGTTTCCTTAGAAGAAGCACAGCCGGTGGAGACTCTACAGCTAGAGCAATCAGCACTCTGCCTGTAAACCCCCACATGCAGCCGTTTCTTACTCACTCACTGGCTCGCTGGGTAGCTTCCGAAAGTAGTTACTTTGGGGTTCGCTTCCCAGGGCTCTGAGGAGAGCTTTCAGAGTTCAGAAAAGACAGAGAAGACTAGGACAGGGCTCCCTTCAGGTCCTCAGTTTCCTCAGAAGAAGAACAGCCGGGTGGAGACTCTGCAGGTAGAGCAATCAGCACTCTGCCTGGAAACCACCACATCCAGCCATTTCTCATACCTTTTCTTTTTAACTCAGTTTTATTTATCTGTTCTATTTTAATATATACATTTTTCTCTATCCTTACCATTTTTGGTGCTGCTTGGTACAAAAAGCCTTGACTGGGACAAAAGCTAAGAACAAAACAGAAAAAACAGAGACTGTGTTTGCAGCCTGTCATCCTTACCCAGAATAGCACCAGGAACACAGTATTACACCATATGTTTTTATATGGGCACAGTAAAAAAAAAAAGGGGGAAACCATAGACACAGAAACAAGATCTTATATTCTAGGGATAAGAACTCACTTTTTATAGCAGAAGCGTGCCTCCAATCCTGAACATGTGTCTTGTGGATACAATCAGTTCCCAGAAGATTTGACAGTGTTAGTCTAATCCAAAACCTCAAATCCCCGACGTAGAAATGATATAGCTCCAGGCAACACCACCAGGAACTAAGCTCCATTGGGAGACTTATAACACTACTCTGGCACCAACTTGTGCCAGTTTTGATATGACAAAGAGGAAAACTTGACCTAAGACCAGGCTGTCCTATCACATTACCTAACACTAAATGGAAATCAGAAGAGATATTGTCCTTTGAACTGTGAAAAATAAGAGCACCAACAACAGAAAACTGGCTTTGACAACCGTGACTGAACAGAGCCTACGTTGGGATAATAAGGAAAATGCTACCCTAGGCTGTAGTCCAGAACACATAAACAACAATGACAACAACAACAACAATAAGATGTCTTATTGCAGAGGTCCAACTTGGACAACAGAGACTGAGCAGAACCTTTGGATCCATAATATCCTAGGCTTCGGCTTAACAACTGAACAAAACCAGGGAGCAAGTGTTACAGAAGACTAAACACCACAACAACGATGAATAGGAACCTCTAGAACAGGGGTCTTCAAACTTTTTAAAGTGGGGGCCGGATTACGGTCCCTTAGAGAGCTGGAGGGCCGGACTATATGAGCTACTAATTCCTACTCACACTGCACATATCTTATATAAATAAAATAAAAACCATTTATAAATAAACAGATCATGCACCAGTATTTCAATGGGAACTGTGGGCCAGCTTTTGGCTAATGAGATGGTCAATGTCTGGTTCCATATTTGTTACTGCCAGCCGTAACAAGTGATGCAAGTGGGCATCGTTAATCTTGATCTGGTTGGAGATTTCAGATGTTTCATTCTTGAAAAAGTCTGTTCACAGGCATAAGTGCTACCAAAGATGGTTACCATTTTGAATGCCTGGTTCCTGATATTTGGATATACACTGAGTGTATATGCTGGCAGGTATCTTGGCAACCAAACAGCGCTCACTGCTGGCGGGCTGGATCAGACTCCTCTGCGGGCCACATGTGGCCTACGGGCCATAGTTTGAAGACCCCTGCTCTAGAACCTAGAGACTCTATTCTAGACCCTGACCTATAACCTGCGCAAATACCAAGATCACTAGCTACAGTGGCTTGATTTTCTCACACACACCGAGAGGAAACTTTCCTGGCTTCAGAGAAAAGCCTTTGGGATGGGGTACTGAGTATATATGGAGCCAGAGGTTGATCCCATGATGATATGCTTCAAGGATGGAGAAACCCTGAATCTCTTAGGCCACAGGAATTCTCTTTCTTCCCCAATGCTTACTGTGCCTATGCAAAAAAAAAAAGAAAAAGAAAAGTGGGGGGAACACCAAACCCTACCACTCCAGCACCCATACTTTTTCTTGTTTTGTTTTGATTTGTTAGTTTTTGACTTTATTTTCCTTCTCTTTTTTCTTCCACTTTTCTCATTTTTTTGCACCCTTGTGGTTATTATTTAGAGATTTATTTTTATTTTTATTTGCCAGGTCCATTTTTTCTTTTTTCTTCCATTTTTCTTTTCTTTTTTTTCCTCTCTCTTCTTTCTTTTTTTGGTAGTTGTCACCAAATTTTTTCTCCCTTTTTTCTTATATATATATATTTTTTTTATCTCCAATGACTGTGGAATAGATGCTCAATCTACAACAAGCTGTAAAGTGGAGACCAGTTGCATTAGCATACTGGGGTTAGAGGAGGGAGATATGGGATGCATACTGGGAACAGGAGTGGAGGGAGGACAGCACTGGTGGTGGGAATGCCCCTCATTCATTGTCACTATGTACCATAAATGATGCGGTGAAAGATTTATAATGTACTTGGGTCACATTAAAAAACTCTAAATAGGGGCCGGGTGGTGGCGCTAAAGGTAAGGTACCTGCCTTGCCTGCGCTAGCCTAGGACGGACCGCGTTTTGATCCCCCGGCGTCCCATATGGTCCCCCAAGCCAGGAGTGACTTCTGAGCGCATAGCCAGGAGTAACCCCTGAGCGTCACCGGGTGTGGCCCAAAAACCAAAAAAAAAAAAATCTCTAAATAAAAAAGTTAAAGTCAAATAAAAAAAATAAAATATCAGAGCTAATTGAATGATGGCCATTAATTACCTTATCTTTTATTAAAGTTATATTAATTTTTTAATGGGAACAATCTGTGTTGGTGAAGATGCGGTATGAAAGACACTCTCATCCACTGCTGGTGGGAATGCCCCCTAGTCCAACACCTATGGAGAGCACTCTGGAGAGTGCTCAAGGAGCTCAGAATTGAGCTCCCATTTGACCCAGCAATTGCTCTCCTAGGTATCTACCCCCAAGTAAGAGGGACATTCATCCCAAAGTATGTGTGCACCCCACTATTTATCGCAGCACTCAGTATAATAGCCAAGTCTTGGAACCAACCTCGATGTCCAACAACAGATGAGTGGATTAATAAGATGTGGTATCTATACACAATGGAATACTACATGGCAGTCAGAAATGATACAATCACAGACTTTGCAGCAATGTGGAAGGACCTAGAACATATTATGTTAAATGAAGCAAGCCAGAAGATGAAAGTAAACACAGAATGATAGCACTATTCTGAAGTACCTAGAATATACACCAGATATACATCCAATACCCCACGATTAAATAACAGGGTGTAACAGGATAGGAACCTCAAACACAGTAATAATCACCATATACTGGGGAGTATAGCCCAAAACAAAGGGAGAGAAAGAACACAAAGCCCAACTACACATTATATCATACGAAATGAGCAACAACAGAAACAGCAGCATAGAGAGAACAGGTAGGTAATTATCGTTTTGCTACAAAGGCCCATAATAATTTACTAGGTATCATATACAGGATTACAGGTAAAGATTACGACAGGAACTTACTGAGTCCAATGGAAACACTTCAAAACATTATATTTGAATGCCTTATCCTTACCACTATTAAAATAACCTCTCAGTTTTTCTGTCCATAGGGGTTCCTGGTTACAAAGTGTGAACGTCCTATGGTGGTACCTTGGTACTCAGTCACACGAAGCACCATACTCTGCTTGAAGCATGAAAATGGCCAGATAAAACTCTTTAACATACCCTTTTTCTTTATATTATGCCTTCTTTTAGGACCTGAAGTACAGGACCAGCCAGATCATCGAAGCAACAACCGAGACCTATGGATTTTTACCACAGGGCCAAGCATCGAACCCTTTCAAACAAACACGCCCTTGCTCTTATAGCCTCTCTTCTCATTACTTCGTATTTTTGTTGCTTTTGGTGTTTGATTGTTGGTTTGTTTTGTTTTGTCTTTTTTTTCCTATTCTCTCTTCTTGTCTCCCTCTTCTTCCACCTTCTCCTCCTCACTATCATCAACTCAATCTATGTCAAATAAAAACCACATGGTTACCTCCTCTATAGGAAAGGAATGCGGACATATAGAGTGCTATGGACAAAACTGAAAAGGTTAAATACCTATATAGATAGACCTCACTAACATAATGGTCAGTACTCCAGACACGAAACCTATATATACCCAAAATTTGATCTATTAAATGTTTCATTTCCTTACAAGTACTATACTCAGTACTCAGCACACCTCTTGCATTCCACACCTCTCTACATTAATATACACCTAATTTAACTTCTATATGTTTATATGTGTGCAGGAGCACACAGAGACAGGAATTCTCCTTAAGGGACAAGCCTAAACCACAAACAACTCATACCTACATCCTATGTAATTCCTCCCATATACTATCCCCTCTCCATCCTCCAGAAATCCAATTATCCCTTCACCCCTCAATACCACTGCTGATATCCCCACCACACTCTAACTCTTCATCCTCAGCTCTTAATCCACTAGGCACCAAGAAAGACCTCCTACCACAAGGAGCCAGTACCCAATATCCAAGTGAAGAGACACCCACTTAAGCACTCACCTCGTTCCCAGCAAGAAAATAAAACCAACACCCTGACAGACTCATGCAGGTTGGCCCTCCTAATCACCTCTCCCTAATGTGGACTGTGGCTTGATACCGGAACTAGCTCCAAAGGACCCCCACTGCAAGAACTCTACCCAAGACTTCCCTGCCTGGACCCCACACCTCACAAGGAAATCTCAAAAGACAAGGGGGAACCCTATTCTTTCATCATAAGTATAGACCAATTTAACACTACCTCTTATCCTGTTTCTCCCCAAATGTAAAGTGATCTCCTGTATCAATTTCTCCCCCTTTTCTTTGTTTTTTTTTTCTTTTCTTTTTTATTCTTGTTAGTTTCTTTTGTTTGTTTTGCCTTGTTTTAGTTTTTTTATTGGATTTTATTTGTTTTTGCTTCTTTTGGGTCACTCCTGGCAGTGCTCGGAGGGTGCTCCTGGCTCTATGCTTGGAGAACGTACCTGGAGGGCACGGGGGACCATTTGGGATGCCAGGTTCGGAGCCACTGCCCTTCAACAGAAAGGACAGATGCCTGATCTCCATGCTATCTCTCCTGGCCCCACTTTATCCCTTTAATTACAACTTTTATTTAATCTTCTTGTTTTTTTAAAGAAACTTTTTTTCCTTTAGATATGTGTGAGCATATATATTCTTAGTTTTTGTAGGGAGTCTGGTTTCTTTTCTCTCCACTCCCCAAATCCACCAGCAATATAATGTTGCACCACTTCCTCCTGCAAAGACATATTAAACAAAGGGGAAGTTGTATGTATAAAAACAAGATCTTATCTACTAGGGATAAGAACTCATACTTGTATACAACACAGGGACATCTCTTATTTTGTACCCCAATCTACTGCTTTTCTTTCCTTCAAACAAAACTACATACCTCGATTTATCTAGCTCTGCCTCCTAAATAGAGGGGGAAACAAAGGAGGGTTCCAGGACCAAAAATATATGTGATCACTAATAGTAAGCCAGACAAAGAGGGGACCACCTACTCTAGCAGCCTGGGGGGTGATGGTGGGGTATATGGTTTGGAGAAAGGGAACTGGAATGGGGGAGGACATAGTTGGTGATGGGTATTCCCCTGACTCAATGTTAATATGTACCTAAAATACTACTGTTAAAGATATGTAAACCATTATGGAAAAAATGTGTTTTTAATCAGAAACTTTCTTTGACTTACATGTATTATTATTATATCAATTATATTATGTTATGTTATGTCATTATATTATGTTATGTTAGTTTACCTCATTATGTTAATCAATTTTGTCTCTTGAATAAATTCTTACAATAAAAAAATAAAAATAAGTTAGAGGAAAAAAGTTATATTAATTTTTGTTTATTATTTTATTTGTTGAAATTTTTGGGCCACACTGATGCCTCTCTTGCATTTTTCTGCTTAAATGCTCAGAATCACTTCTGGAGGGTTGGGGGATGATATAGAATGATAGGTTCAAGCCTCAGTTGTTTTCAGGTCAGTCATGTGCAAAGTAAATATTCTATCACTGTGCTATCATTCCTTCCCCAAGTTTATTTTGCTATTTTATAATAAATTAAAAAATAGCATAATACTTTGTTTGCTTCTATTTTAGTGCTATGTCAAGTGCTAAATAAATAGATACATCTTAAGTTTGTGTAATTAAAATAAGGGTCTGTAGATAGTTTAATGGGTAAGACATTTGACTTACATGCAACCTACCTGTATTTCAACCCCTGTCCTTTCTCAAGCAACATCAGGAGTGATTCTAGAAAACAAAATGCCAGAAATAATACCTGATCACAGCTGGATGTGTAACCAAAACTAAAAATAATAATAAATAAAATAGTATACAATTTAATAACAATACATGATCAATAACTTAAATACACAAGTTCTCGTAGATACTGAGGATATTATGAAAATGTTGAGATTATTGACATTTGTATTCTAGGGATCTCCAGAACTGAGACACTGTGAAATATGACATCTTTGCAACCACATTACAACAAAGTTGAACAATGTCACCACAGAATAAAGGCCACTTTATTTTGCTTAACACTGTCTTTAAATTGAATCAAGTGTAAATGGCAAAGATGTCTGAATTCAAAAAAGACAGAAAGGATTTTGTATTAACAAAACTTTTAATAGATACTGATGTACACAGAGATATGATAACAGCTTTAATAAATACTATTTGGTTAAAAATACCTAGAAGAAAAAATTACAACATCATGCCCATCTCCCTCCACCATGTTCTCCTGTTCAACCCCTCCACTCCCTACAGACTAATATGTGGATAAACTTAGTTTTTCTGTCTTAAGCCAATTTTAGTTATCCTGCTGTGTTTTCTTTACATCCCAAGTATGAGACAAGTCATCCTCTATCTATTTCCTTCCTGCTGACCCATTTCATTCAACATAATAACTTCTAGTTACATTTGTGTAGTGGCAAATTGCATGGTTTTGTCCTATCTTAGAGATGTCTAGAGTTTCATATGTCTATATATAACATAACTTTTTCACCTATTCATCTGTAGTTGAGCATTTGGGTTGTTTTCATTTCTTGACTATTCTACCACATATTGTGTTAAACATTGGTGTGTATTGCTTTTCAAATTAATGTTTTTTCTGTTTGGGGGAGAAGTGTCATGATGTGGTATCTCTGATGACAGTTTTCTTTCTATTTTACTTTTTGAGGGTCCTTCCAGTTGTTTCCCATAGTTTGAACCATATTAAATATCCACCATCAGTGAATGAGTAGTGCTTCTCATCATTCATTTCCCCCAACATCACTGGCTGGCTCTTTCCAGACTATTTGCTATATCTCATGGATTTGTTCAGGATGAATTTTGTTCATTTGTACATTTAAAAAAAACATAGTATATAACATATTTAAGATTATTTAAATTTAACAAATCTAGAATATTGAATTTCACAGGTGAAATGATGGATTTTAAATGTCTCAACATTGTAATATACTGTTACTATTAAATAATTATGATTAAAATAATGATACCAATATGCCAATGTTCCCACTGTCTTGTTAAAATAAACATTATATAATTAAAATGATAATCAAATCTTTGATAGTTTAAATTTAATTATATAGTATTCCATTTTCTTGCATTTAATATTGCATTATCCAAATTTTATTTACTTAAAATATTTTAATTCCAAGTTCATTTTTATCATCTTTTTATATAGTTGCCATTTACTAATTGACCAACCAATTAAAAAAATAAAGGATTTTTATGTTTTTCTCTTTAAAGTCAATTTCCAACTATCTTTTTGTCTCCCTTCATTTTCTCCTCTTTTTCTTTTCAGCAATATATTTTTTTAATTTTCTTCTAGAATAATATTAGTGCTGTTAAAAAAATTCTGAGACTTAATGACTAAACAATGAGTATTCTTATTTAAACTTGCAATTTTTAAAAATCATTTTAGGCACTATGATTTACATTATTGACAAAGGTAGGATATAAAATATTTTTTATCTTTTTTTCTTTATTTCAACATCTTGATTACAAATATGATTGTGATTAGGTTTCATTCATGTAAAGAACACCCCCTTCACCAGTGCAACATTCCCACCACCAATATCCCAAATCTCCCTCCATCCCACCCACCCCCATCTGTACTCTAGATAGACTTTAAAGTTCCCTCATTCATTCACATGATTATGGTAGTTCTCAGTGTAGTTATTTCTATAACTGCACTCACCACTCTTTGTGGTGAGCTGCATGAAGTGAGCTGGAGGTTCCAGTCCTCCTCTCATTGTCTCTAAGGATTGTTGCAAAAAAATGACTTTTATTTTTCTTAAAACCCATAGATGAGTGAGACTATTCTGCATATCTCTCTCTCTCTCTGACTTATTTCACTCAGCATGATAGACTCCATGTACATCCATGTATAGGAAAATTTCATGACTTTATCTCTCCCGACAGCTGCATAATATTCCATTGTGTATATGTACCACAGTTTCTTTAGCCATTCTTCTGTTGAAGGGCATCTTGGTTGTTTCCAGAACCTGGCTATTGTGAATAGTGCTGCAAAAATATAGGTGTGAGGAAGGGTTTTTTTTGTGTTGTATTCTTGTGTTCCTAAGGTATATCTATAGGAGTGGAATGGCTGGGTCAAAAGGGAGCGTAATTTCCAGTTTTTGGAGAAATCTCCATATCGCTTTCCATAGAGGTTGTATTAGATGGCATTCCCACCAGCAGTGGATAAGAGTGCCTTTCTCTCCACATCCCCACCAGAACGGATTGTTCTCATTCTCTGTGATGTGTGCCAATCTCTGTGGTGTGAGATGGTATCTCATCATTGTTTTGATTTGCATCTCCCTGATAATTAGTGAAGAGGAGCATATTTTCATGTGCTTTTGGCCATTTGTATTGTTTTTATTGTTTGTTCATTTCTTCTCCCCATTTTTTGATGGGATTAGATATTTTTTCTTGCAAAGTTCTGTCAGTGCCTTGTATGTTTTGGGTATTAGCCCTTTATCTGATGGATATTGGGTGAATAATTTCTCACACCAGTGGTTGGCTCTTGTATTTTGGGCACTGTCTCTTTTGAGGTGCAGAAGCTTCTCAGCTTAATGTATTCCCATCTGTTTATCTCTTCTTCCACTTGTTTGGAAAATGCAGTTTCCTCCTTGAAGATGCATTTAGTCTTAATGTCATAAAGTGTTTTACCTATGTGCTGTTCTATATACCTTATGGTATCAACTCTGATCTCAAAGTCTTTAATCCATTTGGATTTTACCTTCATACATGATGTTAACTGGGGGTCTATATATATATATATATATGTCCTCTTTCTTCTATTACACTTTTCAGGGCTAGTATGTTTTTGTTGGGTTTCAGTCTGGTTGACCTATCAAGTGTTGACAGGGCCACCGTGTTGAGGTCTCCCACAATTATTGTGTTATTATTGATTTCTTTTTCAGATTTGTCAGTAATTATATTAGATAATTTGCTGATCTCTCATTGGGTGCATTTATGTTTAATATTCTGATTTCTTCCTGTTGCACATATCCCTTGATTAGTACATAGTGTGCATCTTTGTCCCCTACAACTTTTCTTAGTATAAAGTTGGTGTCATCAGATATTAATATGGCCACCCCAGCTTTTTTAATGGTGTTGTTTGATTGGATGACTTTCCTCCAGCCTTTGATTTTGAGTCTATGTTTTTTCTGACTATTCAAGTTTGTTTCTTGTAGGCAGAAGAAGGTTGAATTCATCTTTTTGACCCATTTTGCAACTCTGTGTCTTTTAGTTGGTGAACTTAGTCCATTGGCATTGAGGGAGATGATTGTCCTAGAATTTAGTGTCATCTTTGTAGATAAGTTTGCTGTGTTTGTTGGTCTCTCTTGTCTTAAAGTAGACTTTTCAGTTTTTCCTTTAAGGCTGCTTTTTTATCTGTGAAGTTTCTGAGCTGTTTTTTATCCATGAAGCTATGTATCCTTCCTTCAAACCTGCACGTGAGTTGGACTGGGTGCAATATTCTTGGTGAGGCATCCATTTCATTCAGTCTTGTCACAATATCCCACCACTGTCTTCTGGCCTTGAGAGTTTCTTGTGACATGTCTGATGTAAGTCTTAGGGATGCTCCTTTGAATGTAATTTTCCTTTTTGATCTTGCTGCTTTCAGTATTCTATCTCTATCTGTGAGATTTGTCATCGTAACGAGGATGTGTCTTGGGGTGTTTTTATTTGAGTCTCTTTTATCTGGTACTCTTCAGGCATGCAGGATTTGATTGCATTTAGTTTTTAACTCTGGGAGTATCTCTTTGATGATGTCTTTGACAGTTGATTTTTCCTGGATATCTCCTACCTGGGTTTCTGGGACTGCAATGATTCTTATATTGTTTCTGTTGAGTTTATCAAAGACTTCTATTTTTATCTTTTCACATTTCTTGAGTACTTTTTCCATTGCCTGATCGTTTGTCTTATGGTTCTTTTCCAATTTCTGCTTCTTTGTTGAGTTTTTCTTCATCTCACTTCCAGCACGATGATTCTGTCCTCAGCTGCTGTTACCCTGCTGTCGAGGCCATCCACTGAGGTTTTCAGTTGAGCTACAGTGTTTTTCAGATCTGCTATTTCAGTTTAGAGTTTTCTGATTTCTGTCTTAGTGTTCTGTACAGATTGATCTATGCTTTCTTTGAGTTCTACAAACATCTTCCATATTTCTATTCTAAACTCCTTTTCTGAGAGGTTAATCAGATGGTTGGAATTTTTTAGGTTATTCATGCTATCATCTTCATTCTCTGTGCATGGTGTTTGCCTGCGAGTTTTCCCCATTGTCATGCTTGTAGTGTGATTTTTTCTGCCTGTTGTGGTGCGGTTCATTGGTTAGAAAGAGTGCACATCCGCTAAGCGAAATGGAGCGGCCATGCTCTTCTGGAGCCTCTGGAAGAGGTATTTTTTTGGGCCCTTTGTGGCCCACTGCGAAGAGTTTTAGGAGACAGGACAGTGGAAAAACATGCACAGGCAACACTTATAGTTTCTCACAGTCGGGAACCACTGGGTGGGCGTAGATATTCCCCACTTGAAGTCACAAACAGGGGACTTGCCTTTCTGATATAAAATATTTGAAAAACATACCCCTCTCAAGAATTTCAGCTTTGGGGCCAGAGTAATAGCACAGTGGTAGGGCATTTGCCTTGCACACTGCTGACCCATGATGGTCCTCAGTTTGATCCCCTGTGGTCCCATATGAGCCCCCAAGCCAGGAGCAATTTCTATGTGCATAGCCAGGAGTAACCCCTGAGTGTCACTGGGTGTGGCCTACATACAAAAATAAATAAATAAATAAAAGAATTTCAGCTTCCTCTACAATTGTCTCAGTGTCTATTAACCCCTTCCCATTACACCTGCCCCCATCTAAAGGCCAGTTTTCAGTATCAGTTGCTTTGAGCATTTATTATTTTCTTACTGTTTTTTATGTAACATATGTGAGTGATCATTCTGTATTTGACCCATTCCAATTAATGTTATAATTAATGTTATATTTCAATTTGCATGATACCCTCCATATACTGCAATTTTGATTTTAATGTTTGATAAATATTGTTAAATAATACAGTACATACACTTATATAATTTGATTCTTACTTTTATTACTTTAAATTTTTTTACTTTATATAATATAGCCCAGCTACTATAGAGTAGAATTGACATTTTTTTAACCTAGATCTGGAATCTAATTCTAAAGACCAATCACTAAAAGTATGCCCACATTTATTTTGAATGCCATTTAAGTGTCACTATTTTAACTTTCACTGGTTTTTATCAAAATATATATATCTAATATATATATATCTTATATATTTATATATTATATATCTAAAATATATTTATAATATATAGATTATATATGATTATATAAAGAAAATATCTCTCTTTTCCTTACTACCAAAGAACAGACTAAACAAAGGTGCCATTTTTGTTTTATTTTTAAGTATAATTTTGTATATATATCAATAGATTTCCATTCACAACACCACAGCATTCCTAGTGTAAAATTTTTGAGATCTTTTAGTATCACTCAAAATTTTTTTTAATTATTGAAAAGTAACTTGCTACAAGAAAAAAATGGGACTATCATTTATTTCATGAGTAAAACTAGCTTATAATTGGTCTAACCCTATAGGAATTCTAAGCAAAAACAACAAAATGAGACTCAGTGGGAGCTCATTAAAATTCTGTATACAGAAAAGTATAGTCAATTGATTTCCTGACAGTTTCTGAAAATTAAGCTTGTGCTTTACAAACTAGACCCCTAACATACACAGCCTTTCTCCCACAAACATTTGAGCAGAAAATTGAGAACTGTATATTCCCACAAGTTTAATCTTGAGAAAGTTAAAGTGTGAGTTATTTCCCAAACTGAATATACTACCCATTTTAGCTATTACTGAAAATAAAGAAGATTCAAAGTGAATGTAGTAGGTAGGTCAAAGCACAGAAGTGCTTTACTTTTTCTTTTTTCTTGTTTTTGGTTTTTGGGCCACACCCAGTGATGTCAGCTCAGGGGTTACTCCTTTCTCAGGGCTCAGAAATCGCTCCCTGCTTGGGGGATTGTATGGGATGCCAGGGGATCAAACTGTGGTCCGTCCTACATTAGCCACATGCAAGGCAAACTTCCTACCACTTGCGCCACTGCTCCAGCCCCACAGAGATGCTTTCTTAAATAATTTTAAGATAGAGTAATAGAATATTAGTTTTATTAAACCACAGGTTTAAAATTTCCCCAGTTAGGGCCCGAAGCAATAGCGCCGCGGTAAAGCATTTGCCTTGCACACATAGTCAGGAGTAGCCCCAAGAGTGGCTCAAAAACCCCCCAAAATTTCCCCAGTTATAATGAAAATAACTACTGACATTAATACGTTGTTATGTCAGTCTTTGTGTATTAGCCTTTATGTTTAATGATTGACTCAGAAGAAACTCTCTTATTTTAGGACAAATCTTTTTGTTTGAATTCCAATAGCTTAACAGGATAGCACAAAGGTAATTTTGACAACTCTACTTGCCATTTAGTTTGTTCTCTACTAAAATGTAAAACATATCTTGCTTCTTACCCAATTTTTCTCTTTGCAAGTTCAACTTATGAAAAGAATAAGGGCTTTCTTAAACAACATAAGAAGCAAATATTTTATATTTGATCAAAAGTATTAATTTTTCACTCCTTTATAATAAATACTTCAGTGAAGGACAAACCCGAAGGTTTAGGGATGACTCCTCATAGGTCTTGGGGAATAATATCTTGTGTGTTACAAACTAATGTAGTCTGGCGAGCATTTTGCCAGCTGTACTATGTTTCTATGCTCCTTCAAAACAAATTACTTTTAAACGTTCTATAACACCATATTCTGTAATACACAACTTCTATGTTTTTTAATTATGCATTTATCATTTTTATTTAAACACCGTTGTTAGAAGTTGTTCATGATTGGGTTTCAGTCTTACAATATACACTATTCTTAACCAGTGCTCATTTCCTTAATTGGCTCTGGGGCAGATATTCACTTCTCTCTCTCATTCTCTTTTCTTTTTAGACACTGTGGTTTGCACTTTGTTAATGAAGAGGTACCATGCATGTTACCCAATTCTTTATCAGAGTAATCATTCCTACTATTATTGTCATAGTGGAATCTTCTCTATCCTAAGTGTATTCCCGTTCTTTGTGCCAAGTTTCCTATTATGGATTGGTGCTTCTTGCATTCATCTCTATTGTCTCTGAATATTATTACCATACTATTATTTATTTTTATTAAATTCCACAAATGAGTGAGATTCTTCTATGTCTCTTTCTCTCCTTTAACTCATTTCACTCAGCACAATATTCTCTATATAACCCATATATAAGAAAATACATGACTTTATTTTTCTTAACACAACTTCTGTGTCTATAAAAGGAATATATAAGACATTAGTTATACTAAAAAAATATTTTTAGTTGAGGTAACCTATAATGTCATCTGCATTTTAAACTCTTTTGCTAAATTACAAAATATATCACATGGCACTATGAGATACATTTTATTTTCCCCCAACTGATTATACAATTTGGGTAAATATTTTGTCATCAAATGGTATTGTAAGACAGATATTGTCAAAATACTTTATGTCAAAATTATATTTCAGAATCATTAAAAATAATCATTAAATAATCACTGGAATTTTATATATTTTAAGAGATATTTAAATTTAAAGATATAAAACTAAATTTTAAACAGACTAATAAAAACATAAATGGGTTATTTAAATGTTGTAGAAAAATAGAAAAATATAATTTACACAAAAAATTCTTACAATAATTAGAAGAGTACATAATGGTTTGTTTTGTTTTGTTTTGTTTTAATTTTTGGGCCACACCATGACACTCAGGGGTTACTCCTGGCTATGCACTCAGAAATCGCTCCTGGTTAGGGAGACCATATGGAATGCTGGGGGATCAAACCGAGGTCCTTCCTGGATCAGCCAGGTGCAAGTTAGACAGCTGTGCCTTTGCTCTGGTCCCAAGAGTACATACTGTTATAAATGTATATAATTTTGACATTTGGGATTTGGTTAAAATAATTTTGTGTATATAATATTCTAATAACTTATAAACCATAAATAAATATCCTTGTATTGAATTAAAAATTAAAATAATAAAACCTGTTTAATAGTCATGTGATCATTTGAATCATTCAAGTTATATATTCTTTGCTTAATGCTACAGTGTAATTTTTTATTCATTAAACTATTTTTAATATATGTATAATATAAGCCTGTTCCCAGAAATGCTGCCATGATAGCTTCATGGAGCTGGAGACCTCTTCGAGCAGGCCCTGAGGAATCACGGTTCCAATGGAATTGCAACAGTGTGCTCCATGGCCTAGGCAGGTGGCATTCCTACTGACGATGAACAGGCCACTATGCTGGAGCTGGAGATCATGATGGCCTCGCAGAAGGGACTGAACCCATACAATGTACTTGCTCCAAAGGCTGCTTCTGGCATCAAGAAAAACCCTAATTTAGTTCCTTCCATCTCTGAAAAGTGAATAGTAGGCTGTATCTGTGAAGAGGACAGTAGCACTGTTATCTGGTTTTGGCTGTACAAAGGCAGTGCCCAGTGATGCCCCAGCTGTGGAACCCATTACAACCTGGTGTCTCACCAGTTGTCTCACTGAATCTCTGCTAACTCTTTTGAAATGGGTTGTGAAGTTTTTCTCCAATAAATACTAGCCATTGCAAAAAATAGATACGTATAACGCCCTGGCAATGCCTTTATTCAAATTTACTTAAGTATTTTACTATTTATTATGTTTAACATTTATTTTTTACTACTGTATTATTTATTATTTTACTATTATTTATGGAATTTATTTGGCAGGAAACTTAATGTGGGAAAAGTATCCAATACAGTGTGGTCTACATATTGATACTTTAGTGAAAAATGATGTGGTGAACTACATTATTAGAAGTGGGAAATTATGAACCTAAACACAGTTCTGTAAATATCAATATGAATAAATAAAGTAGAGGGATACTAAAAGTCCACTTCAAGACAGAACTTTTCTTGGGGACCAGTGTTACTACAGTGGATAGGACATTTGCCTTGAACAGTTCAATCCCTAAGATCCAGAAGCTGAACAGAGAGCCAGAAGCAAGGGTTTAAAATATATGTGTAGACCCCCACCCCAAAAAAATAAACAGTCGAATACAATGCAGGAAAAAATTCAACTGTACAAAAGGGGCTGTTTTCTAACTAAAGAAGAAAATATTTGTATACAAACACTTGCATTTTTCTATGACATTAAGTTCATTCACATTGTGTTTCAAACTGGATTGCCTCAATGATTAAACTGGGGGAAAAATCACATTACCAAGTTGATTCTCTTCAACACAGGAATGATAGCAAATTTACCAGAAATAGGAGAAATTCCAGGAGAAATATACAGAAAGGAGATAATGATACTGAAACTGACACAAATCCAGTAGTTTCAAAACTCAGTGTCCATTTGACCCAGCAATTGCTCTCCTAGGCATATATCCCCAAGATGGAAGGACATTCATTCCAAAATACATATGCACCCCACTATTTATTGCAGCACTCAGTATAATAGCCAAATCTTGGAACCAACCTCGATGTCCAACAACAGATGAATGGATCATTAAGATGTGGTACATATATACAATGGAATATTACATGGCAGTTAGAAATGATACAATCACAGACTTTGCAGCAACGTGGATGGACCTAGATCATGTTATGTTAAACGAAGTAAGTCAGAAGACAAAAGAAAAACACAGAATGGTAGCACTATTCTGAAACACCTAGAACACATAAAAAACAAAAAAATGACATTGAAGAAGCATAACTGCTAGAACCACAAAGAAAGACTTCATAAACTCCATTCCCTGATCTGCACAGCCACCAAGATCTTTAGAAACAGGTCTGATTTTACCATCCAAGATAAAGTAGAAGTCTTCCACATACCACGAAAGCAGCAAGAGGAGAATAAATGATCTATTTTTTTTTGACGTCTTTATTTTGGTGTGGAGATTACGGTTGATGTCTCCAATATTATTTTATTTTATTTTGTTTTGTCTTTCTCTTTCTTTTTTGCACTTGAGTATGATTTGATTTCAGAACCGAGATTATTGTGTGGTGCCTGTCTTTATTGCTGTGGTGCTTATCGGTTATTTAATTCGATATTTTTTTTATTTTTATCTTTTTTTTTGTATTGCTGTGGTATTTTAATTACTTTTTTCACATCCTCTCTCAAACTGAGGTTGGAAGCCTCTAGACAGGATTTTGCCTATTTTCAGCATATTTGATTATTGATTGAGAAGAGGACATATTAGGTGATGGGTATTCCCCTGATTCAATGTGAATATGTACCCAAAATACTACAGTGAAAGATATGTAAGCCATTATGAAAAAAAAATTGTGTTTTTAATCAGAAATTTTCTTTGACTTACATGTATTATTATTATATCAATTATATTATATGTTATGTTATGTCACTATATTATGTTATATTAGTTTACCTCATTATGTTAATCAATTTTGTCCTTTAAATGAATTCTTACTTTAAAAAAACAAAAAAAAAACAACTTTAGTTTGCTCTGAAGAAAAAAAAAATAAAATAAATAACAGATAAGATAAGGCCTCCCAAATCTTACCACAGGCTGTGTTCTTTACACTGGCTGTATAGAAAGAGGAGGTACAGTAAAGGCACCCCATATACACCTCAACACAGGCCCCTTGCCGGGTATGTATTGTGAATTGGGGGACAAAAAAAAACAAAAAAAAACTCAGTGTCCATATATCTAATATGAAAATATTTAATATCTAATAAGAAAATAATTATTAAGATAATTTGATGACTATAAAAACATATAACTCATTTTTATATAATATGAAGTGACAAAGATTTTTAGTTAAAATATCATTTTATTTGTAGTTAAGTTCTGAAAGAACAATAAATATTTCAAAAAATATATTGAAATATATATTTACTTATACACATATGTGCGCACTATTTTTTTTTTCTGTTTTTCAGTCACTGGGAGTGTAGATTTCTTGTGGAGATCCTGACAAATTCTTTTGAATTTGGATCATATATTTCTATATATTTTTGGATCATATATTTATATTTCTTTTTAACTTTTGAGGTAACTCTTTTTGTCTTTTATAGCAGATGAACAATTTTGTATCCTTTCAACCATGCGCAAGTATTCAGTCTCTCTGTGTCCTTGTCAACTCTAGCCTTATTTTTCTTAAAATGCTATCTTAGGTGAAGTGAGTTGATATTTCATTATTACTTCTTTTTTGCATATCTCTGGTGATTAATAATATAAAGATTTGGGCCTGGAGAGATAGCACAATGGTGTTTGCCTTGCAAGCAGCCGATCCAAGACCAAAGGTGGTTGGTTCAAATCCCGGTGTCCCATATGGTCCCCAGTGCCTGCCAGGAGCTATTTCTGAGCAGACAGCCAGGAGTAACCCCTGAGCACCGCCGAGTGTGGCCCAAAAACCCAAAAAAAAATAAAATAATAATATAAAGATTTCATGGATATGACACCATAAATACAGACATAAAATTTAGCAAGCAAAATTGAAAAGCAAAGTTTCTGCTCAGTAATGAAAAGAATCTACTGGGTAAACAGGCAACGTACAAAATATGACAACATTTTCCAAATTTAATATCTGGCAAAGTTTTATTTAGGGTGGCTAGAATAAGTATGTACCAGTGAGTATGGTTTTTGCCTTTCATGTTGCCAATACATGTACTATCCTCAGTATACAATATGCTCCCAGAACAAGCTAGAAATGGTTCCAGAGTGTATAGCTCAGAGTAAGTTCTGAGCACATCTTAGTGTGGCTCATAAACTAAACAATAAAAAATATGAAAAATAAAGTTTTAATTCTCAAAGTACATATAGACAGCTATAATTCAAATAGTAAAAACCTTAGAAACTGAAACCATAAAAGACATCTAAATCCTAACTATTAAAATAGGTGTGAAATTTTGAAATCTCTTTATTTTTTAATAATATTAGTCTGGTGTTTGGGCCATACCAAGTGATGCTCTGGCTTATCCCTTTTTCTGGTCTCAAAAGGTCGTACTTGCAGGACCATATATAATGCTGGTGACCCAATACAGGTGAGTCAAGCACAAACAAGTGCTGTACCTACTGTACACTAATGCAGACTAAATCTACTTTTTTTGGTGTAAATCTGTTCTGCTTTGTTTCCAATTATGTCTGTAATTTAAAACTATTATTCTTGACCTTGACAGATAATACAGTGATAAGATGCTTAAATAAAAAAGCTTCAGACCTGAGTTCATCACTGGATATATATATATATTAGAATATTATATATGACTATATATCCTAATTTTAAAATCAGTTTTATTTTCACAAATTTTAAAGTTTATTTTCCCAAAGGCTTTAAAGTTATGTGCTAGAGGAACAAAGAATGTCAACTTGTTAAATATGTAAACTTTATTTTAAGAAATTGAAACAGTCAGAGTGATAAAATATTCTACTACATAGATAATAGCCTACCAACCTGGGTAGATGGCAAATGATCTGAAAAATATGTGAGGAAATGTAACCTAAGCACTTTTTCATCCACATATATTTCCCTGTCATAGCAGCCAAATCACTTTCCCTTGGAATATAAAGGCTTAAAAAAATTGTGTTTATATCCCGAGATATAAGTTAGAAGACATCATTGATTTAGTATAGCTTTTGGGCAAAGACAACATGCTGATATATATTATTAACTGGTGTTTACTCGAAGAGTTCTTAAGATAAGGAAACACATTTTACAAAAACAAAACTTTGCTTATCGTTTTTTTGTACTTGGAATTTTTAATCCACTAGTTAGAAAAATATATTTTCCCTTATGTACCAGGATTTCAATGTGAAGCCACAAATTTGAATCCCAGCACAATCCCAAGTGCATCCGCTATAATTCTTAATTTCCACAATACGTGATGGCACAAAAAAAGTGTGTGAGCTAAAAGACACCATAATCAAATAACAACCCCTAGAGAATATTGCAACCAGCATATTTTTAATAATTACAACAAAAGTGTGTGAATCTAACAACCAAAGTGTGTTATCACTAGTCTTCACAACAACAGCAACAATGATAACAAAGAAAAGATTGGTCTGAAGAAATAGCACAGAGATATGCACGCAGCATATCCAGGTTGGATGGTGGTTCACAATTGTCCCATCCCATATGGTCCTCCGTGCCTTCCAGGAGCCATTTCTGAGGGCAGAGCCAGGAGTAACCCTGAGCACCATCGGGTGTGACCATAAAAAAAAAAAAAAAAAAAAAAAGGAAGGAGGAAGGGAATTTACAGAATGTCTAAGAGACAAAAGAGGTTCAGGTGCATGCCTGGCATGTGCTCAACCCTTATGAATGCACACATCTAATGAGCCCTCAGCATCACCAAGTTTAACATTGAAAAGTCCCAAATGCCTCATGAGTGGCTAAAGTAATTTCTGGTACTTGGGGCCAATTAGCATTATATGGTCAATCCTCATCTTAAACCAGTCTACGTTGGCTGAGAATCTCTGAGAAGGTCGTCTCCAAAATGAATGTTCCTAAAAAAATAAAAATAAAAACAAACCTTGATCCATTATTTTCTGTAAATTAGTTTGGCTTCAATGCATTAGAGTAAATAGAATACCTGACTTCTTTCATTTTTTTTTAGTATATAAAACTTCTAGTAATAGTCTGTGAAAGAGATTTGCTGTATCTACTCTTATAGACTTTTATTTTTATTTTAATTTTTGATTTTAGGGAGTAGCACAGGGCAGCATTCAGGGGTTACTCCTGGCTCTGCACTCAGAAGTCACTCCTGGCAGGCTTGGGGGACCATATGGGATGCCAGGATTCAAACTACTGATCTTCCTGAATCTGCTGAGTGCTAGGCAAAAGCCCTACCGCTGTGCTATCTCTCCGGCCCAGTCTTATAGACTTTCAAAACTAGTTACCCCAGCTAGTTGTCTAGTTGGAAATCATTCAGTATTTATTAAAATTTAGTTAAAAAATTTAAGTTACTGAGTATTTTATAATGTTAGACTTTATCTCTGAAGAGCTCTAACTTCTTCCAATTTCTACCTTGTTTAAACAAAGATATTTGCAAATGTCTTTATATATTCAATATTTTTGTTTTGTTTTGTTGTTTGGGGGGGCACATCCAGTGGTGCTCAGAAGTTACTCTTGGATCTGATCTCAGAAATCACTCCTGGCAGGCTCTGGGGGCCATATATGATACCGAAGATTGCACCCAGGTTGGCTGTGTGCAAGGCAAATACCCTATCTGCTGTACTATTGCTCTACCTCCTTATATTCAACTTTTTAAAGGAATGTATAAATATGGTCTGGAGTTCTAAAGAAAAATTGTACCTTAAATTTAATATGTTTTGTCCTTCAGTAATTTACTTCACTACAGACTATATATTTTATTTTCTTTATTATTATTCTCATTGTTGTTGTTTTTGGGCCATGCACAAGAGTGCTCAGGGATTATTACATTGTGTTCACTCAGGAATTTCTCCTAATAGTGCTTGGAGAACTAAATGGGATACTAGGGATTGAACCTCTATCAAGAACCTGCTAAGTATGAACCCAATTCCTGTACTATTGCTTTGACCCTATATATTTTATTTCAAATTGAACTGCACTTAATAATTTTTATAATTTATTTCTAGCCCTCATAATCAAAACACACCTAAATGCAACATTCTGTGTGAAGTGTGATAGCTCCCTGAAGTCTTCTGCCTATTTAACTATATTTTTCTCAGCTTGTGCTAGAGAGCCAATTCAGCAGATAAGGCCCTTAACTTTCATACAGTCATGCTAGATACATCTGGATACCCTATTTGGTCTCCAGAGCTTTGACAGGAGTGATTTCTGAGCACAAAGCCAGGAATAAATCCTTGTCACAGCTGAGTGTAGGCCCAACACTTGAATCCCACTCCTAATTTTCTTAATACTAAATTTTATCTCATTATTTAATTTTGTTTTCTTTTTTTATGGGATTATTCTTTCAGGGATTATTCTTGGCTCTGCACTCAGAAATTGCTTCTGGCAGTCTCTTGTAACCAAATGGGATACCATTGATAGAACTCAGGTTGGCTATGTAACCAGATAACCAAGACCACAGACTTTAGATTTAATGATCTGATCCCTTTCCATCTCAAGAATTATCTATTATCTTGTAGCTCTACAATGATTTTGTAAGTTTTGATTGATAAAATTGGTGATCTTAATTCTAGAAGTGTAAAGAAAGTTCCTGTAATTAATTGAAGCAACTATGTTTCTAGTAGGTTACACTACTGTTCCTTTTATTACTTCACAAAAATTGTCAATGTTTTTTTAATGAAATTTTTTAAGTTAATGTGAGCTCTGGCCCCTATCTGGATCATTTTGATGTCATATTTGGGAAAAGAAATGCTGATTTAGTTTATTTTATAGCTAGATGCTAAATATTTTAATTAAATTTCAGTTAGTTAAATATTTCTCTTTTATGTTCATATTTAACAATATATGTTATTTTCAGTCTTTTGCTCAATTGTTTTGGCCTTTGTATTTATCGATTTATTTATTAATTTACCAAGTTTGTCATTTATTATGATTTTTTTTTCAAACTTACCAGCACCATTTGTTGAAGAAATTATTTTTTCTGCAATGGGAATTTCAGTTCTCTTGATAAATATTAATTGACTTTATATACCAGGACTAAATTCAAGTATTTCTTTATTTTTCAATTAAATTTTATGTTTTTGGTACCATTACTGTTGTATTTTTATTACTAGATTTTTATTATAGTTTGAAATTTATAAGTGTGAAGCTCCAATTCTCTATTGTTCTCAATTCATAAAATGTAGGACATACATTTTTTTCATAACATTTTATTCATATCTTTATATGATAACTTTTTATATTAAGTATATTGATACATTGAAACATCATTTTTTCATTAAATTCAATTACATGGCATTTCAAATTTAATATTTCCATGTACTTAAATATAACTCATTTATTTATAATCTTAAGTATTCTATTTTATTAATTTGTAAGTACAAATATGAATATAACTGCTAGGAAACATTGGTTTGTAAAGTCATTGGTCTTAAAATAAATTACACCATAGCAAATTTAAACACTTCTTTTCATCAAAGAATAAAATCAACACATTGAAAAATATTATAATTGAATTTTAATAATTAAAACAAGTAATAGATTTTTATCTAATAAGACTTAGCCATATTAACATTGCAAACTAATTTTAAGACATTATACAAATTAAAATAAACTAAACTAAATAGTACAATGTATATTATACTACTTATATTGTGTATCTAAAGTTGTGATATTCATAGATATAGACAAAAAGAAAATTCTCCTTTAACAGAGTTTCTCACTTCTAACAAGATGAAAATTTTCACACTACTATGAAGATAATTAATGGTTGAATTAGACATTTAAAAAACAGGTGAGCTGGAGATGGAGAACGTGGATCAATAGTAAATCTCATGAGTCCCTAGGTTTTACCTGTTACCACTAGAAATGTATAAAAATAAAATTAGAATAAATAAACATCAATATAAATATATATAGAAAAACTATTAACATTTATGAAGCATTCACATTTCTTTGGTGGAGAATTTATTACAAATCTTGGATGAGGCTAGTATTTACTTGCATACTGTGATGATAGTATATTAAAGTTTAATTCTACATGATGAGTCATCATTAATCAGAGAGTAGTTATGATCACTAAAGACTTTAAATAACATTAATAATAAATAATTATTATTGTCAGTCACTAATCTAGTTTTCATTAAGACTATCATTCATATATCTATCAAAAAAGCTTTGTATATTTTCAGAATAAAGTCCTCCCCATACTAATAGCTTATATATCATTACAAGAACTTTCTATTTTCAAAATTTAAATTAGAATTTTGCTTTATATCTAATAATAAATTTAAGCAGAATTAAGTATATTTATACAATCTATTGAAAGAATATCAATATTATCATTAATATTAGTATTAATAATATTATTAATATAATATGTTACTAATATTAATATCAATAATTATCTGATTATTTTATTACAACAGAATTAGTTGAGATTAGCTGTTTACACAACTTTACCCTATAATGAATTTTATATTTTGATCCTTATGGTTCACAAATTAGCAAAGCGGTTGATCTAAGATTAAAGTAATAAATTACAATACAAGAGTGATCAATAATAATTGCCTCTAGGACCTTTAGTTATGTTTTTAATTACGATGAAAATTGAAAATAGATGTGTTCTGACTATGTGTTAGTGGTTGTAAAACGAAAATTCTATCTTGGTGAAGTAACATGACATCAAATGTATTTATACAATTTCACAAAATAATAAAACAAGGTAATGCAAAGAATGTGTAATTATATATCAGTGCTAGTAGAAATGCATAATAAATATAATCACTAATACTTTTTAAACATAATATTCAAATTAAATGGTTTGAGCCATTGTTATATTTATTATAATATGAATAATGTTATATGAGAAAATTGTATAATTGTATAACTCCATTAACAGCTGTTCCTGCTGACAGTAGGAATTTAGGCAGGGTTTGATTACAGTCAGATTTTTCAGCTAGCCATTACAGAAAGATAAAGTCAAGATAAATGTTAGATATTAAAGTCATTTTCTAATGAAACCATGGTTATGGTTAAATTCCTTAAGTATTATATAATTTTTGTTATTGAGTTGCAACATCAAAATGTGGGAAATCGGGGCCGGCGAGGTGGCGCTAGAGGTAAGGTGTCTGCCTTGCAAGCGCTAGCCAAGGAAGGACCGCGGCTCGATTCCCCCGGTGTCCCATATAGTCCCCCAAAGCCAGGGGCAATTTCTGAGCACTTAGCCAGGAGTAACCCTTGAGCATCAAATGGGTGTGGCCCGAAAAACCAAAAAAAAAAGTATATATATATATGGGAAATCATAGCAAGATATCAACCCCCAAATATTGGAATTGCTTCCTGAGCAAAACAGCATAGATCTTAGAATATAAACCAGCATCAAACTGACTTAATAATATTCACTCAAAAATACCTATCCACATAGGAGCGGATCTGTGGTGCAAGTGGTAGAGCATTTGCCTTGCCTGCACTAACCTAGTGTTTGATCCTTCTGTGTCCCATATGGTCCCCGAAGCCAGGAGCAATTTCTGAGCATATAGTCAAGAGTAACCCCTGAGCATCACCAGATATCCCCACCCCCCAAAAAATACCTATGTACACCATTATTTATTGCAGCAGTTGTGTAAAATAGCTAAGATATATAATAACATTGGTGTTTAATGACAGATAAATGTATCATCAAAATATGGTACATATAATAATTGAATATTATGCAGCTATAAGAAGCTGTGGAATCATGAAACTTGCTTCAACCTTTCAATTTTGGAATAGAAAAATATCATGTTGTGTGAAATAAACCAGATTAAGAAAGAAAGACAGAAGATGATCTCAATTATTTGTGATATATAAAATTATTGTAGTAGAACATGTAATATAGTGAAGATGATGAAATCACCCTTGTTCCAGAGCCAGGGAGAAGGACAGAGAAGAGAAAACATCAATTCAGGAAAGATGATTTTTGAAAGTAATGGGGGAACAGAAGTCTGGACTTTGGTTTTATTTGGGGATGAGGGAGAGTGGTATAGCAATACATACAAATGCAGATTCAACAACACTGAAAACACGAGAACTAGGCTGAAATTACTAAACTTTATTTTGCCTTCCAGGGGGAAGGCAGCAGATGGGGAAGGTTGTTTGGGATGGGATAATTATGGGAACACTAATCATAGATTTTTATATTGGTGATCAGATCAGTGTTTAGATATAATATGTCTAAAGCTCAACTATTAATAACTTTGTGAAAAATATTTTGTTTTCTGATTTAGGGGGTCACATTCACTCATTGGACCTTAGGGGTTACTCCTGGCTTTGCAGTCAGGAATTACTTTTGGCAGTGTTTAGGAGAGCATTAGGGATGCAGAGTATCAAAGCCCAGCCAGCCACATGCAAGGCAAATGACTTACCACTATACTATGACACCAGTCCCTAAAACAAGGTTCTTCAATTAAATTTAAAAGTTTTAAATGTGCCAAAGAAAGAGTAAAATATATTGCCAATTAAGAATAGATTTGTTCAAGGAAGAAAAGAGTAAAATAGTTCATATTGTCTATATGTAAAGGAAAGCATAGGCAAAAATATAATAGGACATTATCTTTTAGAACAAGGTACTCAAAGTTTTTAAACAGGAGGCCAGTTCACTGTACCTCAGACCATTGAAGGTCCACACTCAGTTTAAAAAAAAATATATGAACAGATTTCTATGCACACAGCATGTATCTTATTTTGAAGTAAAAACAAAATAAAATGGGAACATGTATAATATTTAAAATAAAGAACAAGTAAAGTTAAATCAACAAACTTACCAGCATTTTGATGGAAATAATGGGCCTGCTTATGGTAGGCTGTAGTTTGTGTACCCTTGAGGGTCAAGAATGAGACGATGAGTCGAGAAACAGATTAGGAGAGTCAGGGATGGTGGTCAACATCTTTCACATGCGTACTTCATTGATTAACTGTGTAAAATACTGCATAAATGCCTGGTCATACTTATGCTTATAATGAGTTCTTATATTGAGAATTTTTTAGTTATTAAGGCAAAGTTAGAAATATGAGTGGGACGCTTACCATATTAACTTGCATAGATATTTACAAGAGTCTAAAGAAAGCCAAATTGCTTAAACAAATGCTATGCAAGGTAAGGATGTACTGGGGGATTTTATTCTAATCCAACTCTTGTTCTACTTAAACCAATTCAGGTTCTATATGATTTATATTATATTCATGAGCCCAGGAAAATATTATAAGCTTCAAATTATCCAATAAATTCAACACAAGATGATTTTTGAAATCCTTTATAATCTTAGTACTCATACTGAGAACAATACTAATACCCATCAAGTGAGTCCTCTCCAAAACTGCTCTGTAGGAAAATAACTGTAGACTTACCTATATTAACAATTCCATGTAGAGATTTTGTTTTACTTGGAAGGTTCTAAAATATTAATAACATTCACAAATGGGACTGAATGAATTCAGTGTTAAAATAGATGCCTCACATATCTAATACTGGACACGTGAGTTTGATCATAGGTATACAAAACAAATGAAGTTAAATACAATGCTAAAATAAAATGTAGAAAAAATCTTCCTTTTACTTGCTGTGCTAACTAATTCAGAAATGTGTTTTACATTGCCTCAAAATTATGTCAGAAAATACTCTTTCTTACATTCTTCATATATAGTTCAGTTATAGTCATAGTTTTATTCTTTATTTTTATTCTCTAGAATTATCTAGTAAGGATAATTAACATTTTAAAATAGTGAGATTTAGTTGTGCTACATTAATACAAAAATCAAATAATAATTATCAATGTATTTACAATAGCCAGAATCTGGAAACAACCAAGATGCCCTCAACAGATGAATGGTTATAGAAATTGTGGTATATATTCACAATGGAATATTATGCAGCAGTCAGGAGTGATCAAGTCATAAAATTTTTTAAACAAGGATGGGCATGAAGACTATTATGCTGAGTGAAGTAAGTTAGAGAGAGAGATAATTACATAATAGTCTCACTCATATAGGGGTTTTAAGAAAAATAAAAGACATGATCGTAATAATGTGCAGAAACAATAGAGATGAGGACTGGAAGGACCAACTTATGATATAAAGCTCACCACAAAAATATTTAGTACAGTTATAGAAATAACTACACTAATAACCCTCATGATAATGTTAATAAGTGAGAGAAGTAGAATTCCTGTCTTGAATACAGGCTGGAGACACGGGAGGAGAGAAATGAGGGCATTGGTGATGGGTTTGTTGCACTGATGAAGGAGGGATTTCTTCTTATGACTGAAAACCAACTACAATCATGTTTGTAACCATGGTGCTAAAATAAAAATATTATTAAAAATATAATTACTCTTCCTGATATTTTGCTGCTATAATAATTTTAATTTTTAATTTAATAACTGTGAAATGTAGAGTTAAAAAGTGATAGATGGTTAAGTTTTAGTCATACAATGTTCCAATACCTTTAACCAATGTTCATTTCTCACCACCAATTTTCTAATTTCTTCAGTTTCCCTCTCATCAGTCCTCTCCAGTTTGCCTCTATGTTAAACACTTTCCTTCTCTCTTTTTTCTCTACCCATTTTTCTACTATAATTAAAAAATTTTTAAATAAAATAAAAAAGGACTGAAAAAATTACTGTCTATGTTTTATTACAGTTTTTATTTTTAAAGATTAAATTGATATACATTTCTCGAATTGAAGTCTAAAAAGTATCAACTGACAAAGTAACAATATCCATAAAATACATTATTTATTTAATTAATTGATCATTTCTAATAATATCTTGTGCTTAAACACCCTGAATGCAGTTATGAGTAAAATGACTGATAAATAAATTATAGGTTTAAATTGAGATACTATTATGAAAAAAATCTATATTGCTAAATTAAATATTCTGTAAGAGCCTGCATGTTATGTGAACTTATGTTTATATTAAATGTTGTAAATTAAAGGATACTAAATTGTTTCTCACTCCCCAATTATTTTTGTCTTCCGGTAATTATGTACTATAAAATTTTATTTAGAAGTAAGAGTCATTGTATATTGAACATAATAAAATTTTACTAAGTTATCATAGGCCATGAATTCAATAACTTATTTAATGAGATAACATAGATATATAATTTTAAATAGAAAGATAAAAATAAGAAAGCAGTGTCGGAGAGATAACACAGGGGTAAGGCATCTGCCCTGCACGTAGCCAAGCCAGGATGGACATTGGTACAAATCTCGGCATCTTCTATGGTTCCCTGTGTCTGCCAGGAGCAATTTCTGAGCACAGAGCCAGGAACAATCGCTGAGTGCTGCTGTAGTAAAATGAAAGAAAGGAAGAAAGAAAGAAAAAGAAAAAAAAGAAAGAAAGAAAGAAAGAAAGAAAGAAAGAAAGAAAGAAAGAAAGAAAGAAAGAAAGAAAGAAAGAAAGAAAGAAAGGAAGAAAGGAAGAAAGAAAGAAAGAAAGAAAGAAAGAAAGAAAGAAAGAAAGAAAGAAAAAGAAAGAAAGAAAGAAAGAGAAAGAAAGAAAGAAAGAAAGAAAGAAAGAAAAAGAAAGAAAGAGAGAAAGAAAGATAGAAAGATAGAAGAAAGTAAGAAAAGAAGTAAAGAAAGAAAGAAAAAGAAAGAGACAGAGAGAGAAAAAGAAAAAAGAAAGAATGAAAGAAAGAAAGAAAGAAAGAAAGGAAGGAAGGAAGGAAGGAAGGAAGGAAGGAAGGGAGGAAGGAAGGAAGGAAGGAAGGAAGGAAGGAAGGAAGAAAGAAAGGAAGGAAGAAAGAAAGGAAGGAAGAAAGGAAAAGGAAGAGAGGGAGGAAGGGAGGAAGGGAGGGAGGGAGGAAGGAAGGGAGGGAGGAAGGGAGGGAGGGAGGGAGGGAGGGAGGAAGGAAGGAAGGAAGGAAGGAAGGAAGGAAGGAAGGAAGGAAGGAAGAAAGAAAGAAAAAGGAAGGAAGAAAAGAAGAAAGAAAGAAAGGAAGGAAGGAAGGAAGGAAGGAAGGAAGGAAGAAAAGAAAGAAGAAAGGAAGGAAGGAAAGAAGGAAGAAAAAAAGAAAAAGGAAGGAAGGAAGAAAAAGAGAAAAAGAAAGAAGAAAAAAGGTTGGAAAAATATAAAAGATAAAGCAATTTTAAACCACATGTAAAAATTGGGCTCATATATTTTTAGAATTCCTGGGACTAGGCGTGGCCCTGAAGAGCCGCCTGGTGTGGGGGAAATCTTGGTCCCCTGGACTAGGTGGTCAGCCCAGAGGGCCTCTGGCTAGCTGTCCTGCCCAGAGTCCCCAACATACCAGTCAAACACACCCAGAAATCCTGACATGCGGAGTGTTCTGAGCCCAGCCATGCCTCTGTAGTTTTTGGATGCATAGGGAGGAATTTCTCACCCCCTCCCCCCAGTGCCCGATTAACCAGGTGTGGCCCTGAAGACCCGCCTGGTGTGGGGGGGAATCTTTGTCCCCTGGACTGGTGGTCAGCCCAGGGGTCCTATGGCTAGCTGTCCTGCCCAGAGCCCCCAACATACCAGTCAAACACACCCAGAAATCCTGGCATGTGGAGTGTTCTGAGCCCAGCCGTGCCTCTGTAGTTTTTGGATGCATAGGGAGGAATTTCTCACCCCCTGGTTAAGAGTATTCTTATGTTATGTTTTGCGTATCCAGAATGTTCATTTTGTATTCTGCTCTTTCCCACACCCCTACAAAGCTCTTTTTTACTCCTTAACTCTCTAACCCCCCCATGTCACTAACCTACATTACTCTTTTTAACTTCAGTAGTGTACAATCCTAATCACAGACCAAAGCCATGCATTGTGTGTAACAACCCCAAACTGTTTCAAGATACATAAAATGGACACGTATTTCTTTAGAATATTTTGTTTTTTTTTTCTCTGACAGCTATAATTCTTACTAAATGTTGTCTTATACAGTGACAATTCTAAACACTTTTTATCTTCTTTTTTTGAGCTGTTTAAGAAGGAATTTTGGTGAAAGAGTCCCCCAGTTTAATGCTTATGATTGAACCATATCATGGGAATCATTGGAATTGTTCTTATGGCCCCCATATGTGCCAATAACACCACGTGGCATTGCTCCTTTTTTGCATAGGCACATTAAAATGGGAAAATACTATACATACAAATAAGATCCTATCCAATAGAGATTGGAACACACAATAAAGGGGACCTTACACCCTGAACATTGACATAACAACCTGGCACAGGCCTCAGAAGAAAGGGCATTTTCCATTCACCCCTGAACCAGGGAAGCCATCTACGAAACATCCAGGCTGGTCTATAACATCTCCTGGAAGCAATCCTCTACCATGGAAGACCCTACACTGCTCAGACATCGACCTGCTCAAAAGAGACTTCCCTTAACACTGAG
Organism: Suncus etruscus; assembly: GCF_024139225.1. Classification (NCBI taxonomy): domain Eukaryota; kingdom Metazoa; phylum Chordata; class Mammalia; order Eulipotyphla; family Soricidae; genus Suncus; species Suncus etruscus. Next base: position 55,195,430 of record NC_064860.1, on the reverse strand, counting down.
AAGACTTAACAACAACAACGACCTGCTTACAGGACAGGGCTCCCTGCATTGCCCTTTGATTGTGAGTTGAAACGAGAGGACGCTCCACATCCTGACTTCAATGTAGGATATGCAGATTCCAGGATCTTTAATACAGAAACATGATACCTAAAACAGAGACTGTGTGAAAAATAAAAGTGTGTTGGCACTACAGACAATGTCTTGGATTGGACGATCTAGCTTGCTTGGAGCCTAGAGTTGGTCTTGTGCCAGGAACCTTCAAGGCTCGGGTCTCTTTGTATTTAGGCCAAGGTTATTTCTTTTCATGTTCCTCATATTTTGGTGGGCCTATGCAAATAGCAATGGCCACTCTAACACCATTTTTACTGTGCTCCTTTGACTCTAATCCTTAAAAAGAACCCACTTAAAATTTGAGGTTAACTTAAGCTAATATGCATATATATGGAAATGTAAAATAATACTATGCCTGTAATATTTAAGGAGTTACATAAGTTTTATGGCTTTAGATTGCCTTGTGTGCTGTTAAAAATATTATAATGTGTTACAATCTGGGGACTTGAGGGACAAAGTAATTGTACATGGATTCTATCATATTTATCTTAATGTTCTTTGGCTGAAATTTCAAAGTTAAAATATCAGCAATGGGACTTCTGAGAATTATGTTATGGGTGATTGTCCTTCCACTGTAACTTTACCTTGTCCTCTTTCTTTGCATCCTTGTTCTCATAATTAAAAATAAAAAAATTAAAAAAAAAAAGAATTCCTGGGACTACCAATAAGAAGGAAAGGATTTCTTTTCAAGAGATTCCACCCAGGGCAGTGCTACTGACATTTGAATTTGAAATTCTGGAATTGCATAACTTATTTAAGAGTCAGAATGCTTATTTATGAGTTACCCTGTGTTGCACAACTTGTCTGAATAGTCCTAGGAAAGTAATACTCAAGTACTTTTGATAAGATAGATTTACTATCTAGTGTCCAGATGGTGTCACAATGTGATATCAGACTGCTTCACTCTTCATTATTTTGTTTGGGCAAGGTCATCAAGTGCAAACAGAAAATATATTTTTGCAAATGTTGACTCTAATAAGAATACACAAGCTTTAAGTCCTTTTACTCCTAATTGAATATTTATTCATAGAATAAGTTGGTCACCAAAATTAATTTAATTTTTGCATTCAGAGTAATTATCACTTATTTGAAAGTGACTATGCCATTTTACATACCTACCAAAAACAATCTGATCTCCGTTAATCACAACTTTCCAGAAATCATTAACAACTGTCATTTTACTGTTTTTAAAATATTTAAATTCAATTTGATCTATGTTTATCATTTCTATGTCTAAACATCCTGAACATATGTCACAATAGTCTGTTTCTCTACATATTCTTTTCTTGCATACATGGTAATAATTATTTAAAAAATGACTGAAGACACTATATTGTGAAAGTCTATATTCATACTATTATTTCATCTTTGGTGTATTATTTTTGATAGTGTGCTCATTCTAATTTTTTATATTAAGTAAATCATACATATTGCAGGAACATATTAGGATGAATATCAGTGAATGTTCAGTAGATTTGCTCAAACATTAAACTTCTAAGACTAACAATTTACTCATGGTGTCTATTTACAAGGCAGATCATGTTCAAATTTTAGTTCATTTTTAAGTATGTCCTGGATTTTTCTTTTCACATATCTATTTTACATTCTTTCTGTGCATACACACTCTCTTATGAATGACCTTGCATGTCACAGAAATCTTGATATCTATGTCCTCTTCAGGCTCTTTTGTGCTTCTATAAATCATTTTCAGACACAGATGCTCACTAAATAAGAGCAAAGCATAATAAAGTGGTACGATAACCAAGAACAGGGATCAAAACATACATTCATAATAAAGATGATGACTTGAGATATGTTCAAGAAGGGATATAACATAAGGAACTTTTAAATAATTAAGTGGGAATGATTTAACTAAATTACCTGTTTCTTTTTTATGGTTTTTGGTTTGGGGGCCACAATTGGCTGTGCTCAGGGATTACTCCTGGCTCTGCACTCAGAAGTCACTCCTGGCAGTTCAGGGGACCATTTGATGCTGAGGATTAAATCCGGGTAAATCCCAGGTCAGCTGCAGGCAAGGCAAATGCCTTATAGCTATGCCATCTCTTCCAGCCACTAGTTGTGTTTAAAACATTTGTATTACTCTATCCAAGGCTTCAGAGATATCAATATTATGGGATATTTTTTAACAAGTATTCCTGTTTATTTCTTAGTCATATATTAGGATAAAGCAAAATGTTTGTATACTTTTAATTTTCAATATGAAGAAATCAGCAATGTACTATTTTTACTAATCTCTGATGATTAGTACAAGCCAATGAGTTGGACTGCTTACATTCATCTAGAAATTTTAACAAGGAAAATCAAGATGAGCTGGAGTCTGCTTAACTAAAAATTGGTTCCAGGAAAATGAACCATCTGCTGTTTGTCATATTGTCTGCATATTTGTGTTGAATTACTATCTGGTTGATCCTAGTTTTTTCCAACCAAGGCCACAATTTCAGTCTCCTCAGGAATCTAATTATCCTTATAAATTGGATTTGGGTTGCTACTATTGTCAATGCTTGCTCTGCGTATAGTTAGTTTTGTACTCTGTTTCAAAGAAGTGACATCACTCCTTTAAGTAAACTGTTTATTTTCATTGTCAATCTTCTGAGTTTATAAAAATAAAAGTTGAAAATAGGAACAAACCAGAAAATAACATGGCAGACATACCCATTTTTTTTCTAAATCTCAGTGTTCATTTGAGGGGGAGGGTCATTTTATTTTATATTTTGTTATGGCTTTTGGCTTCTGAATACCACTGGTTTTGGATGAATTTCATAGTTTTAAAGTTATTATCTCAAGGATGTTTTACATGGAATGTTTTTGCTCATATAAATAGGCATATATATGGGTTTGTTCATTCTTCACTGTTATACTGTAATAGACATTTAACCTCAAGAGTAGTTAAAAGAATAGCTGCTTTATCTGCCTAAATTATTTTTAGATTTTTCTAATGTTTTTCCTTTTATTATTCTATCTCTTTGTTAAAACAAAAAATAAAAAAAATATATTAAAAAAGAATTATTAAATTCATGTGCCTGTCATAGCTTTTTATACTCTAATTTTGAGGACTAGTCAAATTTGATAAATATTAATATTATAATCACAAAATTGTCTGTATAAATAATATGCAAAAACTATAGTAGTGATATTTTTTTAATGTTTTCAAGCACTTAAAAGTGAAATTAGCCTTTTTCTTAAGTATGAAAGATTACCCTTTTTCTTTAATATATTTGAAGTAAAGGAAAATTAATTATTGTTTTATACAGACAGATTGCTGAAGCAAAAATTTTACCTATAGTATGAAGGTATGATTGGCTAATTTATAGAGCTAAGAAAATAAAGCTGATTGATATTTCTCTAATAAAGTTCAAGTTTATTTGTACGTAACTGTGTGTGTTAAGCAGTATTTTCATTATTATTTTTATTTTGTGGAGCCATGTGTGAGAAAAAAAATAAACTCAGTGTGAGAAAAATGTCGATCTGTTTTTAAAAACATAGAGTATGAGCTATTTTAATGATGCTTATTGTGAAAAATCCTTAAAGACATGAATACTTAGTAATGCATTCTTTCTGGTGTATTGTGCTATTAAATGTAACAGATTAGTATCATAATTTCTACATATGATTAAAAAGCAGATGTTGTATTTATTTTCTATGTGTATTTCTCTGACAAGTGTACAGCATTCATTTCAGCACTTGGCATGCTCTTTCAGAATTATTCTGTGCATCATTAATTTTTACTTGAACATGAATGTTCTGAAACTGGTCCTTGTCATCATTAAGCATAATAAATTCTCAAGCAAAAATGTCACATGCCAAAGAAGTTTTCAGACTTAATATACTGAAAATGCTTCCAGAACCTGCTTGTAAATGTTCCAGAACCTGTTGATATTAAAAAGGTGAACATATCAGTAGAAAAAAAGTGGCCACAGATACTTTGTGGGCCCTTCTGGTATATGGTGATATTTCTGTGGCAATATCAGAAAGAGAGAGGTAAATCCTTCTTTTTGCATGAACTATAGTAGCCCAATATCACCTTCTGACACCCTCCATCAGAAAGGGTCCAGCTCTGCCACGTCCAACTTATCAAACTTCCAAGCCACCTAATTTGTTTTAGATATATAAATCCTGGGCTGTGTGGTGATAATTCACTATCTTGTAATATTAGTCAGTACTATTTCCAGGTATCACTAGAAATCTGATGGGAAAGTTACATAATAACCTACCTACTTTGATAAGCCTCACTAGAAATACAGAAAGAAGGCTTGACTAGCACCATATTAAAGTCCCCTAACTCCTCAGACACTGAATTTAGTAATACCATGGAAAGATATAGTTAAATTGACTGGTATTGATCTAAGATTTAAACATTTTAAATGTCTTTGAGCTGCAGCAAATAATATGAAGAAAACTTATTTGTGCTAGTATGAAGGCAGTCTATGTTGTTGGATCTGTGAATGTGGATACTGATGGATACTGATGGTAAAGTTGGTGTTTAAACACTTAATGCTTGAAATAAATATATTATGAACCACATGATAAATGACAGTGTTATAATAAAAATTAGAATAAATTTTTAAAGTAAATATATAAAATATATCAATTTCATATTGTGTTAAGTAGCAATAAATAGATATGTTAGAAAAAAAGACATTACATACATTTTATTCATCTCTACATTATATAAAAATTTGTTTTAGAATGAAAAGAAAAAATGTTGATTCTGAGACTTCTGCAGTAATCATTTTTAGAAGTTAAGCAGAACCATATATAGTTTTCTGAGCACCACTATGAATAATGAATGATCACAGAGTCAAGAATAACCCTGAGTATATAAATGTGTGAAACTAAAACAAAACAAAATAAAAACAAATATGTTAATACTAAAAAATAAACTTTATAAATAAAAATCAGAAAACTCACAGAGATAATGATGATAAAGATAAAGAAGATATATATATACATATATATATAAAGAAGATCATATAAATATCTTTCAATCAGAGTCAATTTTGGAGTTATTTGTAAATCAGAAGAAAAGTCTTATCAGATTGTCAGTTTTAGTATAATCAAGAAAATTGGCAGAGCAAATATACACTATAATAGCAAGATTTATTTTACTTAGATAAATTTTAGATATATATTGCAAAGAAAAATTTTTTGAATTCACATACTACTTTCAAATTATAAAAGCAAGAGTTTTTCATGTACTTGAATGCTAGGATATATATATATATATACCATATATACATATATATGTGTGTGTATAATGAAGGTGTGTACATGTAGGTATCAAGATTTTTATCAAAATTTAAAATGAAGGCCCTAGAATTCTTGTTAGTTAAATTCACATCACAGCTTATGAATTAAAACACTAAAAAAGTTTTAAATTATAAATACATTGTTGAAAGGCACAATGATTTTTGAGAAATTTCATGACATCCATTGATATACTAATTTCAGTTTTACATATTTGAGCCAAATTTATTAGAAGATACTGGAACTAAATAAAATATTAAGGCTATCATGTGGCATATAAAAACATGAGAAACATGAAGTACCATTGAATGCAACTAGAGAATAATGAAGAAATAGCTTTGCAAAAACACATATAGATAATATCAAACAAATATTAAAGGAGATTGGAACAGACCTTTATCATTTATTTATTTTTGTTTTCTTGGATAACCCCAAATATTTTTCAGGAATCAATGTTGGCTCTCTAATCAGGGAGTCATGTGCAGGGCCAATGAATGTACCAGGATCCTTAAATGTAAAAGAAAAATACCTAACACTTGTACTATCTTTCTAACTCTTGGAACAGGCATTTAAAGAGTAATTCATTGTCATTTACTAAATTTGACCCAAATAAAATAAGGTAGCTGCCACAAATAGGACAGATTATTTTCATAATCAAATAAGACTAGACTTTTAATAACTTAAATAATTGATAAATATGAATATTTTGGTAATAAAATATAGGAACTGCCTTAAATCATATTGCAAAACTGATGAGAAAGATAATTCTGGTAAGGGTAATCTTAAAGCTTTTTGAAATTTTTTCTCAGGGATTAGGGGTTTAGCACAGCTGGAGGGCATTTGTCTTACATGCAGCTGAACCAAGTTTGATCACTACATTACATGTGATACTTTGAGCTTGCCAGGAGTAATTTCTGTGCACAGAGCCAGGAGAAAGCCATAATCGCTGCTGGCTGTGGCCCCAAAACTCCTTCAAAACTTATCAAATAACAATTTTTTCTCCTGTCAAGTTTCTCTGATCATAATATATCATAATAGTGATAGTTATAATAATTGAGTTTATAAAATATTTCCAGAAACGTTATTTATGTATCTTATGATTTATGTTTGCTATATTTTATTCTCATAAAATATTTGTGCCTTTTTGTTGATTAGCTTATTTTTGTTAAAATTTTTATATTAAACTGAAACAATTATAAAGATTTGTTGATTAAAAGCTTATTCATAGGCTACAAAACTAGGTCCTTGAGAGATGTGGGTCTGGAAGCAAACATCAATGCAGGAAATAATCCACACAGTGAAAGGATGCAAGAATGGCTTCGTGAATTCCAACACTAGAACCAGGAATTCCACCACACAAACTTTCTTCTCCTAAGAAGGAAAACAGTTTAGTGGAGGAAGACTGAAGAATGAATCCTTTTCTACTTAAATGAAGGCTTTTATTAGCAAGAACCACCCACATTGCAGGGTGGAGAATAAATATCAAGCAGAGAGGAATCCCATCAAAAGATCACATTCTAGGATGGAGTATGACTAGGGTAGGACCAGTAATTCAACATCTTCACTTAATTGACTATAAAAAATAAAGTAATTCATATCTCATAGTTCTAAGAAAAGGGCAGATACCTCTAAAAATACGAAAGTTGGCAATATTTTGCATAGGCACAATAAAAGTGGGTAAAATATAAAGAAAAAACGCCCCACACACCTAGATATTCACATGCACCTCCATATCCACTCTGCTCCTCAACTTCATGTGAATCAGATAACACCTGATTCTGGGGTCATCTGTATGGAGACCGTGGTCGGGAGCAGGGCCTAGAGTAGGGGTCTCAAACTCGGCCCGCGGGCCGTTTACGGCCCTCCGTACAACATTTTGTGGCCCTGCTCTAGAGGAATCTTTTTTGTTTTGTTTTGTTTTAGTTGTTTGGGTCACACCCCCCAATGTTCAAGGCTTACTACTGACTTTGCACTCAAGGATCACCCCAACTTTTCCTCCTGGGGCCCTCAGGTAAATTGAGTTTGAGACCCCTGGTAGGGACTCAGCTCCATTTATGCTGCTATGGAGACCAACTTGTGAGCTCCCTGTTGGACTGTACCAATATTGGAGCTGCAGGAAATTCCAAGAGACATGTGAATCATTTTAATCTGCCGCATCTCCCTCCCTGCCAGCATTGGAATCATCAAAATCAGCCGTTTACCCTCCCTGCAAATTGGTAGAGAGTTGTTACTGGCTATCTCTGGGTTCCTGGGCAGTGGTGCCCCATAATGTTCATCTCTGCAACTAGGTAGACCAATTCTCGGGGTGCCCAGTGGTCTGTCCCCAAGGTTGAACAGATGTCATTGTTGAAGTCACTTGAATCTGGTGGCCAGAGATGTTTCCTTGGGTCCCAGCATGGAACTTTTTCTGGGCTGACTGTGGCCCTTAACTATCACTTGTCCATGGCTAATGTTGTGAAAACACACAACAGTTGGTTTGGTATTGCTGATGGCACTTGGCGGGGAAGGTTTGAAGAAGGGGCGAGTTGCCAAGTGGTCTGTACTATTTACATTCTGCCAATTCTCCCTTCCTGCCAGGCTGCAGAGAGTTGTCACTGACTATTCCTGGTTTCCTGAGCAGTGGTGCCCCATGAGGTTCAATTCTCAGGGTGCCCAGTGGACTGTCAACAGGGTAAAATGCAGATCATTTCTGGACTCATCAGAATCCCAGAAGAGATGGCATAGTAGTCATAATCTCTGGCCTTAGGTCCCAGGGTGGATGGCCCCGTTAAAAACAAAGTAGTTTGTGTTATGTTGCTAAGGCCTCACGCCTGGTGGTGGGTTGTCGAAAGTACCAATTGGTCATCGGAAGAAATAAGAATCTCACCCAAAAGACTAGGAAATATAGTCAAATTCTGTGGTCAGAGTATATCTTTAGGTCCCATGGTGGAACCATTTCTGTGCTGAAGGAGCCCCGACTCTCCTTCAATTTGAACTCTCCATGGTCAATGGTAGTGTCTGAGTCAGGCCTCTGGGTCCTACTGGTTTTAAAGTAGGGCATGTTTTTCTTTGTTCCACATTAGAGTTCCTCTGGAATATACAGGAGTTGATGTTTGCACTTGGTGGTCATTGGTTGTGGAGATTCCAAGTGGGAGGTGGGGGTTAATGCTAAGGGTCAGTTCAGGCTGTGACAGAGAAGCGGAGGCTTGCTTTTAGGGTAGATCTATGGGGATAGGTGATCCCAGATGATGTGATGGTTTTGTCTTAGATTGGCTGCTGAGAGCATGAGAGAGAAGGGAGGCAGCTTTGGCTTCTGACGTGGTAAACAGGTAAAGTTCACTAATGTGTGTGGTTGGCAAACTTGGGTTGTCAGTCTCCTTTCCAGAGAATCCAGAGCACAAGGATGTATTAGGATTGGAGAGGAAATGATCCCGGGTCTCTATGGAGGGATGAAAAGGACACCTGGACCTGGTTACGGAGGGTCCCTAGAAATCCCACTCCCCTCCAATCCCAGCCTGAGCTCCATGAATTCACAGCACCCCAAATACTCCAGTTGCCTGAACCCTGTCTCCATGGCTCCCCAGCCCGGTGCATGACAGGCAGCTTAGGCACTGAATTGATGCAGAGGGCCCTAATGAGCGGATAAATCAAAGATGTCATGGGACCCCTGGGGATAAAGTTGTGTCATCCTTGAGGGGCTGACCAGGGCAAGAGATGTTCATCTCTGCAGCTCAGGTTACTTGGTAGTCTGTACCCAGGTTTGATCTGCAGGTAACCCCTGAAATTATACAAATATTCATCCCACCCAAATGTGAGGAAGAGTAGTCATACTCTGTAACCAGAGATGTTCCTTTAGGTTCCAATATGGAACAATTTCTGAGATGAGTGCAGTCCCTGGACTGTTCAATGTCAATGGGAGCCTCTGGGGCCTGATGGTATAAAAGTAAGGTATAGTGTTTTATTTTCTAGCTCAGAGTTCCTGTTGAAAACACTACACTTGGTTTGGTCTTGCTGAAGGTAAGGGGTTGTTTGAAGAAGGGTCAAGTTACCAGGTGGTCTCTACTAGGCTTTGAATTACTGGAGATTTAAAGAGGCAACAGAAGCTTAGGAATAAGCCTATACTCACTCCCTTCCAGCCAGCAGAGAGGTATCACTGGCTATCTTTGCTTCCCTGGACAGCTGTGCCCCATGTTGTTCTCTGTAGCTCAGTTGATCAAATGGGTCATTGAAAGAAGCATCAGATCCCACCCAAAAGACTAGGAAGAATAGTCAAATTCTGTGGTCAGAGTAAATTTTTTTTGCATTTATTCTGTTTATTTTGCTTATTATTTTATTGGTCCACTTCATTGACTTTAGTTTACACATGTAACATTATATACATGGTTATCAAGATACCTCACCATATCTGAAACTATCATAAGAATAATTCTTAAGTAATAGATTCTTTTTTTAATTTTTAATTATGAGAAAAAAGATGCAAAGAAAGAGGACAAGGTAAAGTTACAGTGGAAGGAAAATCACCCATAACATAATTCTTAGAAGTCCCCTTGCTGATATCTTAACTTTCAGCCAAAGAACATTAAGATAAATAAAACAGAATCCATATACAATTACTTTGTCCCTCAAGTCCCCAGATTGTAACACATTATAATATTTCTTAACAGCACACAAGGCAATCTAAAGCCATAAAACTTACGTAACTCCTTAAACATTAGAGGCATAGCTTAAGTTAACCTCAAATTTTAAGTGGTTTTTTTTAAGGATTAGAGACAAAGGATCACAGTAAAATATGGTGTTAGAGTGGCAATTGTTGTTTGCATAGGCCCACCAAAATATGAGGGGCATGGAAAGGAATAACCTTGGACTAAATACAAAGAGACCCTACCCCTGAAGTTTCCTGGAATAAGACCAACTCTAGGCTCCAGGCAAGCTAGATCGCCCAACCCAAGACATTGTCTGTAGTGCCAACACACCTTTCACAAGTCTCTGTTGCTGGTATCATGTTTCTGTATTAAAGATCCTGGAATCTGCATATCCTACATTGAAGTCAGGATGTGGAGCATCCTCTCGTTTCACCTCACCATTAAAGGGAAATGCAGGGATCCCTGTCTTGTAAGCAGGTCGTTGTTAAGTCTTCTCAGTGTTAAGGGAAGTCTCTTTTGAGCAGTTTGATGTCTGAGCAGTGGTAGGGTCTTCCGTGGTAGAGGATTGCTTCCAGGTGATGTTACAGACAAACCTGGATGTTTCGTGGATGGCTTCCCTGGTTCAGGGGTGAATGGAAAATGCCCTTTCTTCTGAGGCCTGTGCCAGGTCGTTATGTCAATGTTCAGGGTGTAAGGTCCCTTTGCACTACAATATTTGTGTGTTCCGATTTCTATTAGATAGGATCTTATTTGTATGTATAGTATTTTCCCATTTTAATGTGCCTATGCAAAAATGGAACAATGACACATGGCGTTATTGGCACATATGGGGGCCATAAGAACAAGTCCTACAATGCCCATGACATGGTTCAATCATAAGCATTAACCTGGGGGACTCTTATACCAAAATTCCTTGTTGAACAGCTCATAAAGAGCATGGAGTTAATGTTTTGGCTTGGTGGTGGGTTGTCCAAAGTGTGTGGTTTTCCAGGTCCAAATTGGGGATAAGGGTTAACTGGGAGGGGTCTGCTCAGGCTGTGGCAGATGAGAAGGGGGGGGGGAGCTTCCTGAGGGGATGATCTATGAAGTCCTGTGACCACAGGGGATGATGTCGTATTGTCCTAGGTGGGCCTCCAAAAGCAGGAGAGTTTCATCTCTTCAGTTCAGTAGACAATTCTTGGGGTTGCCCAGTGGTCTGTCCCCAAGGTTGAACAGACATCATTGGTTGTTTTTTTTTTGTTTTTGTTTTTGGTTTTTTTTTTGGTTTTGGGGCCACACCCATTTTGATGCTCAGGGGTTACTCCTGGCTATGCGCTCAGAAATCGCCCCTGGCTTGGGGGGACCATATGGGACACCGGGGGATCGAACTGCGGTCCGTCCTATGCTAGCGCTTGCAAGGCAGACACCTTACCTCTAGCGCCACCTTCCCGGCCCCACAGACATCATTGTTGAAGTCACTTGAATTTGGTGGCCAGAGACTTTTCCTTAGGCCTCAGTTTGGAACTGTTTCTGGGCTGACTGTGGCTCCTGTCCGTGACTAATGTGAAAACACAGCAGGTGGTTTGGTATTGCTGAAGGCTCCTGGTAGGGAAGATACCAAGAGGAGGTGAGTTGCCAGGTGTTCTGTACTAGTTACATTCTGCCAATTCTCCCTCCCTGCCAGGTGGCAGAGAGTTGTCACTGACTATTCCCTGGTTTCCTGAGAAGGGATGCCCAAAGATGTTCAATTCTCAGGGTGCCCAATGCACAGTCAATGGGGTGAAATGCAGGTCATTACTGGACTCATTAGAATCCCAGAAGAGATGGCATAATAGTCATTATTTCTGGCCTTAGGTCCCAGGGTGGATGGCCCCATTAAAAACACAGCAGTTTTTTTTGTTGTTGTTGTTGCTAATGTCTCATGCATGATGGTGGGTTGTCCAAAGTGCAACATGCGGCGGGCGATCCAGGGGGATGTGGTGGTGTTGTCGAAGATGAACAACCCAGGACAGGAGATGCTTTGCTGTGCAATTGTGTCCCTTGATGCTCTTTGTAGTTCATTTGAGCCCATGGGTCATTGGAAGAAACATAAGAATCCCATCCAAAACTCTAGGAACAATAATCAAAATCTGTGGACAGAGAGTATCTTTAGATCCCATGATGTAACTAGCCTTTTCTGGGATGAATGCAACCGCTGATTCTCCCTCAACCTGGACTTTTCATGATCAATTCTGATTGAGACTCTGAGCAAGGTTTCTGGTGACTGCTTGTGTTGAAGTCTGGCATGGTGTTATTTGCTCCAGCTCATAGGTGTTTTTAATTCACAAGAGTTGATGTTTGTGCTTGGTGGTGAGTTGTTCAAAGTGTGTGGCTTGGAGGTCCAAATTGGGGTGTGGAAGGTAACCAGAAGGGTTCTCCTCAGGCTGTAGCAGAGAAGATGGGGGTCTTGTAAACAGGGTAGATCCATGGTGTTGAGTGATCCTGGCTATGTGGTGGTGGTGTTCTACAGCCCCCCCCCACAGATGTTAGAGAGGTGGGTGGCAACTTTGACTTGTTCACATGGTAAACAGTTAACATTCAGGAACTCTGTGTGATTGGCAACCAAGGTATTGTCTGTCTCCTTCCCCAATGTCTGCAAAGAACACAGAGCACAAGGATGTACCAGGAGGGGAGAAGAAAGGATTCCAGGGGCTGGAAACTCACCCCCTCTTCAGACCTCCTCCCAAAATGTACCCTCAGCAACACCAAATCAACTGTTGTTCTATCAAATGGAACATGGAGAGAGAGGAGAGCAGGATTTCTGGGGACCCTCCCCTAGCCAGCCAAGGGGCCCTACATAGGTAAAACACTACATGACATTGGGACTAAAGGCATCTTCAAGGAGGAATTTGCACTTTCCAAACAAGTGGAAGCAGAGATCAAAAGATGGGAATACAGTAAGGTGAGAAGCTTCTGGACCTGAAAAGAAATAGTGCCCAGGATACAAGAGCCACCCACCGAGTGGGAGAAATTATTCACCCAACACCGTCAGATAAGGGGCTAATCTCCAAAATATACAGGACACTGACAGAACTTTACAAGAAAAAAACATCTAATCCCATCAACAAATGGGTAGAAGAAATGAACAGACACTTTGATAAAAAAGAAATACAAATGGCCAAAAAGCACATGAAAAAATGCTCCTCATCACTAATCATCAGGGAGATGCAAATCAAAACAATGATGAGATACCATCTCACACCACAGAGATTGGCATACATCACAATGAATGAGAACAATCAGTGCTGGCAGGGATGTGGAGAGAAAGGAACTCTTATCCACTGCTGGTGGGAATGCCCTCTAGTCCAAACTCTATGGAAAGTGATATGAAGATTCCTCCAAAATCTGGAAATTGAGCTCCCATTTGACCCAGCTATTCTATTCGTAGGGATATACCCTTAGAACACAAGAATACAATACAAAACCCCCTTCCTCACACCTATATTTATTGCAGCACTATTCACAATAGCCAGGATCTGAACACAACGAAGATGCCCTTCAACAGACAAATGGCTAAAGAAACTGTGGTACATATACACAATGGAATATTATGCAGCCGTCAGGAGAGATGAAGTCATAAAATTTTCCTATACATGGATGTACATGGAATCTATCATGCTGAGTGAAATGAGTCAGAGGGGAGAGAGAGAGATGCAGAATAGTCTCACTCATCTATGGGTTTTAAGAAAAAATAAAAGTCATTTTTACAACAATCCTCAGAGACAATGAGAGGAGAGCTAGAACTTCCAGCTCACTTCATGAAGCTCACCACAAAGAGTGGTGAGTGCAGTTATAGAAATAACTACACAGAGAACTACCATAATTATGTGAATGAATGAGGGAACTGGAAAACCTGTCTGGAGTACAGGAGGGGGTGGGGTGAGATGGAGGGAGATTTGGGACTTTGGTGGTGGGAATGTTGCACTGGTGAAGGGGGTGTTCTTTACATGACTGAAACCTAATCACAATCATATATGTAATCAAGATGTTTAAATAAAGTAAAAAAAGCTAAAATCAGATAAGGATAATAAGAACAGAGGGTTCTAATTGTTTTTTGAAAGTGGGAATGGCCCTTCTACTATAATTTCAGTCAAAAATGGCCCTCTAGTAGTATCTACAGTGGCCACAGTCCCCCCCCCAAGGTTATCTGTCAACATAGGGTGAACATTGCTTTATTTGCTATTGGATTCTGGGGCAGATATAATCATTATTACAATTGAGGAAAGCCCAAATGAATGGATCCTGTCTGCAGGACCCAAATGGCAAGGTGTAGGCAACTTTCTACTAGAAACCATTTAAATTAAGGAATTTATTAAATGGGTAAATTCAAATGGAGGTTCTGGTTTATTAAGCCACTAGTAACCAAAGGTTTAATAAACAACTTGTTAGGGCAGGATATAGAAGGGCAGGCAAGAGGATATATTCCTAAACAAAAAAAGGATGTGACGCCTCCCCCAATAGTTCAGGCCACTGTTTCACAATCCCCAAAATTAAACAGAAGGAGAGGGATCCATTCTGGGTAGAACAGTGTCCTCTGTCCTTGATCATAACTTGATCATAACTTGATGCTATGAACCGTATAATCAAAGAAAAACAAAATCTTGGTCATATTAGACCATCATCATTCAGTCCATGAAAAATCTCTGGAAAGTGGTGTATCTTGCAAATTTTAAAAAGATTAGTAAGAATGATAATTTAGAGGACCCCCCATCAAGGGGTATGCCATGGATTCCAACCATTCCTAGTAACTTGCATTTGGTAATTATTGACATCAAGGATTGATTTTTCTCTATCTCCCTAAGGGATGAGGACTGTGAAAAACTTGCTTTTTATTCGTATTGTTTGTCAGTCTGTGTTCTGTGTTTAAATTGCATATTCAAATGATGATGTGCTTGCTCCTTGCTATATTTATGATTAAGTAGAAATTGGCTGAAGTGAGAAAACAATGTTTATTTTTAAACCAAGGGGCATTAAAACCTTAAAAATCTGACAAGAGAAATTGCCCTAGGCAGATCATTGTCTCTATGCTATCTAGGGAAAGAAAAAATTTGGGCTTTATAAAATTTCAACTGAAATAAGCTTCTCTGACTTAAGAAATTTCTAAAATGTTGCAAATAAATTTATTTTGTGAGTGCCCTAATCAACAAGGGGGAAAGAGCAACAACAAAACTCCTTCTATCTCATGCCTAGGGTACAAACACATGTTTCACACGCAGGCGGACTGTAAATCTAAGTTTGGTAAGGATGGGGAAGCCTTTAATCTAGATCTGGGCGTCCCTCAGCTCCATTACCCTAAGGGGAAGGTACTAAATAGGGTGCCACTAAGGACCCATTCACCCTTAAAAAGTGTCTCAGCCTACTAAACTGGGGGTGTCAGGAGTAAGGGGAGGTAGCCCCTCTCTTGAAACCGTTAAGTGGTTATTATGAAAAGATACAAAGCCAGAGGCTTACCCTCTAATTTGTTAGTATAGGATATACTGGGGCAATTGAAGACCTAAAGGTGGTGGCCAGGCCCACACCCAAAACAAAAGTCCGCTGCCCCTCAGGTACCTTTAATATCCAGGCAACCTAGAGAACCTTTCCAGGTGGAGCAGTGGCCACTTTCTCAATTAAAATTAGATGCTTTAAAACAGATAGTGAAAACCAATACCCAACCCTTAGAAAGTCAGAGCAATGATTATCAGTAAAGAAAAACTTTGTCATTTGAATTCAACCAGGTTACAAAAATATTAAAGTTTTGTTCTTTTATATTTCTATTAAAAAGTATTTTCTTTTTTAATTTTAAAGGTATCTAAAAATATAAAACTTGTGTGCAACACATTGTGTTTAGCCTTTGTTAATAATAGTTATGACTTTGTGAGTGCTTAATATTGTTGAAATAACTAAATTCCATAACTCTATTGCCACCAGGCATTAAATTTAATTTTGGTCTTAAGATCTAAAATGTGAAAACGCTTGAAATGTCTGTACTAAATATAATAAAGAACAATTAGGTCCTGTCAAATGAAAGTAAACTTGGCAGTTTGTTTTCAAATTGGAAGAAAGGGAATAGAAGTTTTGGGTATCTTCATAAAATTTAGACTTTTCAGGGGCCAGAACAATATAGCACAGTGGTGAGGTGTTTGCCTTGAACATGGCCAACACAGATAGATCTCATTTGAATCCCATCATCTCATATAGTTCGAGCCTGCCAGAAGTGACCTCTATGTGCATAGTCAGAAGTAATTCTGAAGTGCAGCTGTGTATAACCAAAGAACAGAACAAAAATACAAAAGTAAAACAAAAATTTAGACCTTTCAAAATTGGAGTAATATCAGTTTCATTGTCTGAGGCATTTAACTTAAGCTATTATAGTGCTTTGATTTAAAAAAAATACTTGTTATTCCTTAACATGATGATTCAGAAACTATTGCATATTGCCTATTTCTCATTTGCTAAAGTTGAGTAGTTGAGTAATTTATCTTGTGAAGCCTAAATAATTTGGTAATTAGTGTTTAAAAATATATTATGGGCCCTGTGATGAAATTTGGCATTTGTATTTTTATTGATAAAAAAGAAATCTACAGGGTTGTTTTGTGGTGAATTTATAAATACTGAAAAAAGGAAGGGAATTCTGTGAAAGAGTAACCTGTTGATTGCAAATAGGAATGGAGGAAATTTCCAGAGTAAATTTAAAAAATGTGCAGAAATTTTAAAAAATGTGCATGTTTTTGTCTAATTAGCTTTTGTATTTGCTGCCATCCAACTGAAAGATTTCACTACTTTTTTGCTAAGTCTAAAGATAGGTGTATTTCAAACAGCTTATCTCCTCAAGGTGCAGAATCATAAGGATCTCTGTACATTTAGCTGCCTCTATTTCCAGCATGAAAAATGGGCTGTTGGCCTTTGCCCAGCATTGTAAAAAGAAATCAGCCAAGCCACAAAAGACAGTCCAATTGAAGGAGATATGAATCTTGTGTTGTCAGCAAACTGTGGCTTTGGCTGTGTATTCCCACAGGAAAAACCTAGACCCATTTGAGTCCCAGCCAGAAATATTAAAGATGTACCTAGTAAAAATAATGACAATGATGACTCAACCCAGGTTAATCCAACCTGAGGTTAGCTTTTCTTTTGTTTTGCTGGAGGAAGATTTGGTGAATTTTTAAATTTTTTTACCCAGCTGCTGCCTAGCACCACGACTTGCATAAGATTAACCAGTTAAGCAGCAATGGCAAAGTATTTGAGCCTCAGCCTGTGTTGATATCCTTATGGTTGAATCCTCTGCCTACCTAGCTGGAGCTTGGTTTCTGGACTTGCAGTTTGATTTTTGTGACCTTGTGGGCCCCTTTTGGGACAGTATTAAAATACCTTGGACAGGCCCTGGGTACCATAACCCATGTGATTCATCTAATGGTTGATCCACATTAAGTGCAAAAAAATTTTGCATGACCTACGATTTTATATATGCCCTTATCATGGTCTTCTTTTACAACTAAATGTGGAACCAAAAGGGATTATCATTGTGTCACATGGGGTGTGAATCTACTGGTTCAGGCAGATGCATAAAGCATAACCCCGAAGATTTTATTAAAATTACCAAAACACCATCAGCTGTGTGCTCATCCATCGGTACTCAATATAACCTCATGCTTTTACAATTTACAGAAACTGAAAAAAGTTGTAGAAACATTTAAAAGAGGGATGATGGTAGGTATTAATATTTTATGAATCTGGCCATGATACTGGATAATTTTTAAAATCCAGTTAAGCATCACTTATCCTATCTTTAAAATATGGCTTGAGTTATGGCCCCTGGTCCCCCACCACCCCTACTCTCCCTGTAACATCTCTCAGCTTTTCATCATTCAGTCCAACTGCTCTGACCTCTGGGTCACCAATATTTAGATCCCAATTTACCATTATGTAGATTCCAATTTACCATGACCCCTAGTGGGTCACTGCCTATATGATATTCTCTTTTAGGTTTAATGCCTTTTTGAAATGCCTTTTAGCAGCTCATAAATTCCACCTATGCTATGCTCAATTATACCAGGCCTAATTTAACTAAGACTTGCTAGCTGTGTTTCAATGCAGACCCTTTTTTAATGAAGCTATTGATATTAATCAATCATTTATTTTATATAAGTACAACTGAACCTCAATGGTGTTCCATCTCTGACAACCTGAGTCTGAAATTTAGACAGGCCCAGGGTTAAGGCTCCTGCCTATATAGTGGACAAGGGAGACAGTACAATCATCCCCTTTATTGTCTCAGTTTTACCAATTGGATATCTCCTTTTTCTAATTGGGCAATTCCAACCACTGGACAATGGCTGTGCAAAAATATAGGCCTTACCAAGTGCATTCAATCATCCAGATGTATGTGCCATTCATTGTCCATTTAATTCCCTGAGTTATCTGACATTCTGTTCTAGATATATACTCCTCTGCCATCATGACTGGCTTTAAGAGGGACCCAGGCACTGTGGTCACTATTACTGTGGCCTCCCTTTTAAGCCTTGCAGGAGCAGCCACTGGAACAGCAGCCCTTGGAACCCAGTACGCAGCCATTGCAGCAATGACATGACAAATTGACTAAGATTTGGCTGAAATTGGCAACTCTGTCACATACTTGCAAACTTCCCTATGCTCACTGGCCGAGGCAGTGTTGCAAAATCGAGGAGGCCTGAACAGACTTCCTGAAAGTCTTCATCTATACTGACCATACTGGACTGGCTGAGGACTCTATTAATAAATTGCAGGCAGAACTGAACAAAGGCAAAAAGAGTGGGAGGTGGGATCGTCTTGGTATCAAAATTGGTTTAATTGGTCCCATTGGCTTACTACCCTTTCACCTGCACTGGCAGGACCATTAATATTTTTTTTGATTATCATTACATTGGGACCTTGCATTTTAAATTGTCTATTGACCATGATTAAGAGCTGTTAAAACACGGTTGCAATGCTTGCTAATGTAGTAAATGATTTAACAGTACAACCTGGAAAAAACAGAGCCTGCAGCATATGTTATGTTAGCAGAAACCCATGACCTATAGGCTGGTTTGGTAGTCAATGACGGGTAAGATTCTTGGACATCTTTTTGGTGTCACTAAGACAACCTAAGACAGGCACAAACCCTCTAGGTCCCCAGGTCCTCCTGAATAACTCACTCCGTTCTTATAAAGTAAAAAGATGGAGATGTAGGAAGAGAGGCTATGAAATAAGGGGATTTCAATAAGCTGGCTTTAAATATAAAAAAAAACATCTCTGTTTAGAGACTTTACTACACTGCTGTTATGAGTGCAGGATAAGCTAAGGAAAGTCATCCAGGACAAACTATCTAGGCTAATAGTATCATAGCATTGCAACCGTTATGTTTACATACGTTCTGATTTAATGATGCCATGAGCATTGCTACACTTATCTTTACATACTTCCTGATTTAATGATGCCATGGGCATTGTAACCACTATCTTTGCATACCATCCACATCAATGATTCATATACCCTGTGACTGTTGTCTTCACATACATCTTGTTGCTGTACTGTCTAAGCTGTATCACCCAATTGTGTCTCACATAAAGTTTGCCCTTAAAAGCTTTGTTTCTACCTTCAAAAAACAAAGCCTATTCCTCTGACAATACTTCCCGTGAGTCTGTGAGTGGCCTATAACTCGGAATCTTCCCTCCTTTTCCCAGGTCTGATCTCAAAGGCAATTAGCTGGAGACACCCACCATTGCACAGGCCTCATCAGGGAGTCTGGTGCTGAAAACCTACACCTACACCTTAGGTGGCAGAGTATGAAGCTAGTGTCAGCCTCTGGGATTTCTTTGATGAGGACACTAAATCCCCTTTCTGGGCTCCATTTTTATGACCTGGCCCCCACTTCCTGTTCCAAGGCCCCAGTCTGAATGCCAGAGCACTACGGTCTATTTATCTATCTCCCCTTCTTGACCACAGAAAGGTCCACTGATTGAGCAATTCCCCCATTCACTTCTCCCCCTTCCCAAGGAGTATCCCTGGGTTGCTGAGGCCATCTGTGTCAGAATCTTCAGAAAATTATAATTTTTGTCTAGAGTGTCAATCATAGATTCTTTGATCAGTTAATATTTTTGCTCTGTTGTTTTATGTTTGCTTTATTGTGTCATAAACTTATAGCATATCTTAATTTTTAATAACCACATTTCAAATGCTTGATAATCACATTAGTTCCTGAATTAGTTCAGGGTTATACATTTTAAATGTGGCAAGATATGGCTATATATGTGAAAATAAACTCAATTATACACAGGATTTTTTGGTCCTTATATAACTAAAAAAACATATGCAAAAAAAAATAAACAAGGAGCCAGAGCAATAGCACAGCAGTAGGTGTTTGCCTTGCTCATGGCTGACACAGGATGGACCTGATTTGATTCCTGACATCTAATATGGTCCCCCAAGCCAGAAGTGATTTCTCAGTACATAGCCAGTAGTTACCCCTGAGTATCACCTGTGTGGCCCAAAAACCAAAAATAAAATAAAAAACCAAAACAACCAATACTTAATGGAATATTCTTTTTGTTGTTTTGAACTTTGGACCTTACCTACCTGGTCTAAGGCTTATTCTTGGCTCTGTTCTCTGGACTCACTCTTAGCAGTGGTCAGGGAACCTTATTCAGTGCCAGAGATTGAACCTGGGTCAGCCTCTTAAAAGTTCATTGCATTACCTGTATCTCACCAATCCCTGGAATACTGAATTTTACTAATCATACAATATACAATTTTTAATTTATATCTATATCTCTGTTCATTTCTAATACTTATCTAATTATTTTTATATAGCAGTATTTTGAGTGATTGGCTTTATGCAGATTATTTGTGAGTATGGAAGACATTATTTTAAATAATAGCCTAGATGTTTTATATGAATATGATGTTATTGGAACTGTCTTGATCATTGTGAGGACTTTACATCATTATAGGAGTTAGTCTATTAATTTTTCTCTATTTCACTATAAAGGTAAGTGCATAAATTTTTACATGCATGAGTAACCTATAACATCAGAGTCATATGTAGTTTCAGATCCACTTAAAACCATCTGACAAGCAAAGATTCTGATTATTGGAAAGTTACTGAGTGAATTGTTTTTTTATAGATAAAAGAGGGAAGAAGAAAGTTGGATAAATTCTCAGACAGCAATACCTAGCTAATTTCTGTAAGAAAGAAAAATGTAATATGTAAAGAAACTTTTTTACTGTGGGACATTCTAAGAAAGATTTTTTCATAAAATAGTAAGTTTACAATAAACATTGCTTTATTATGTCATCATATCCTCCCGAAACTTGCCTGCTGCCATGTCTAAAAGTAGTCTCTTGGGGCCAGAATGATAACACAGTGGGCAAGGTGTCCGCCTTACATGCAGCTTGCCCAGATTCGATCCCCAGCATCCTGTAGGTTTCCTTGAGTCTACCAGCAATGATTTCTGAGTGCAGAACCAGTTGTAATATTCGAGCACTACTTGGTGTGGCCCAACAAACACACCAACATTTAAACAAAGTACTTTCTAATAAATACAGTAGGTAAATCAGATGGATAGCAACTATACTGTAATCACCAATAATCTGCAGCAGCAGGACTGAGTTATGCATTTTTTACAGTAACCAAAAAGTATATACTGTTTATATTTTAGTATAAAGTTAATCTGTGAATCTAAGGGAGTAAAAACTGCCTATAGTCTCAGATATCAGCAACCTAATGCAGAAACAAGTAAAAATTTATTCATTATTCTCCTCCAATTAAAATTTTATGTACCTCTTTGAACTCTAAAATTATGTTTGTGTGGCTACAAAGTGGAATTTCTTAACACATGTATTTTAAATTAAGGATAAAAGTGTATTGAGGGGCCGGAGCAGTGGCACAAGCAGTAGGACATCTGCCTTGCATGAACAAGCCTAGAATGGACTGTAGTTCAGCCCCTGGCGTTCCATATCAACCCCCAAAAGCCAGGAGCAATTTCTGAGTGCATAGCCATGAGTAACCCCTGAGCATCAACTGCGTGTGACCCAAAAAGCAAAAAAAAAAAAAAAATAGTATATTGAGATTTATTTTACCAAAATATATAATTTAATATTTTCACAAAACAAAAAATTGATACCAAAGTTTAGCCTATTTAAGCTAGATGTTAATCATTTTCTAATTTCTACATTTATACTATTGTCCTACTCCATGTATTCTCTGTTGACTCTCTACTTATGATTTAACCTTCATTTCTTAGGTAATATTTTATTTTATGTTTGAACCTCTTCATTCTAAAACAGTTTTAAGTGACCTGACTGTTATTATGCATTTCTTATATGTCTTCTTCTATTTGCTACCTTTTAAGAAATGACACATTTTCTTAATAATAAAACTGTAAGTCTTTGGGAATACATATTGTTAGTTCTAAATAAATTTTAGAAATTAAATAATATGAAATATCATTTATATCTCTTTTAAAAATAAATTTAATGAATGAAATTTTATTATAGTCCTCTGATAAATTGTTACAGCAATAGGAATGAAGAATTAGGTAGGGTGCAGCCAAAATATGAAACTAGGAATCAGTAATTTCTACTAATTGACACGTCTCTGCCTATTCAGAATAGGTTTTATTAAAAAAGATTGCCTAAGATCTGTGTTATTCAAAGTATGCTTATTTTAATTATGTATCATGCCAAAGACATAATTAATTTGAACCTTTCACTATAACCCATTTTTACAAAACTTTGTGTATAAAATTTTACATATATAATATATAGGTTATAAAATGTGTAAAGACTTTCAGTGGATAAATTCAGTGTTTTAATAAAGTCCACTGAGTAGTTGTAAATAAAGTATAAGCATTGTTTAGTTTTTAAACTAAATTTTATGAATAGGGCCATGAGAGTTCTTTTTTAAAGGCAAAACCAAAATGATCCTTATTTGGGGGGAAATCAAGTTGTAAACAAACAGATACAATAAAACCACAGATGATTTTTTTTTTGGTAAGTTTTAAGTTGTAACCCAGAAATTCCCCTATTTTTGTTTATTGAAAAGCAGAAACTATAAGATAGATTAGATTAGATCATGTTCTAAAGTTAATTTTAGAACATGGGGGTTTCAGTGAGAACCCCCACATAAAAGCTATAAAAGTGGATGTTGTTTTGCATGGCAAGATAAAAGCAGGGGAATAAAAAAAAATAAGCCTAGATAGGGTGGTCTTTCCAGGAAGTATTTGGTCATATATTCCAACTGTAGGCTTCAGAAAGTAAGTTTTGAACCCCAGAGTGTATTTCTTATAGGTTCTGAGAAGTTATTCTAACGGTGGCTGTCGTAGGCTTAGTACTATGGTCTTTGTGCTCTCACAAGCCCTATGTCATTCCAGGCAACACAAAGCATGCCTGAGTTTGCAAGTCATTGCTAGGGTGGCTCAAATAATTTCCCTGGACTGTTGTCAGGATGGCACAAAACCTGCCCTTGGTTCAGGTGTTGGGCCCAAATTTCAGGGGTTTGTGGCCAATCTAAGAGACACTGAAGCTTAATTCTAATCAATATGACAAATGATTATTGTAAAAGCCTCACCGGTAGCCTTTTTTCAAACCAACTTGATAAAGTTTGGAGTTCTTATTCCTAATAGTCAGGAACTGCTCTTTTACATGTGATTTCCCCCATTTTATTGGTTCTATGCAAAAACAAAAAAAGGATAATCCCTCAAAATCCTATTGGGGCAACAGTGGAATATAGTTAGGTTGTAGTATTTGTACTTTAGTTGGTATCATGCTCTATAATTCTTGATACAAAGGGAAACAACTAAATTATTCAAAAAGCACACATATTAAGGGCCAGATAGATATCTCAGTGAGTAGGACATTTGACTTGCATGCTGCAAACCCAGATATTATCCCTGGCATTTCATATGGTCCCACAAGTCTGCCTGGAATTACTTCTGAGAGCAGACCCAGGAGTAACTACAGAGTGCCATGTTGTGGCCCCATACAAAACAAAACAAAGCAAAAAAAATAACCACATATATCTCTTATTTTCTGCTGCATCCCTTGGAACAAATCTGTTACCCCCAAAAGTAGAACACATGAGAAAATATACAGACATAAATATACATATCCCCCTTGTTTGTTATATAAGTCCAATGTGGTAGAGTCTGAAATAAAGTTTCAGTTAACTATGTCATATGTCCACTGATGGCAGTGAAATTAGGTGAAGATGTATTGAAGCTGCTGGGTAAAGTTAATAACTGAAATTAGTCCCTGGACCAAGGCTACTTGAAAAGCTCGTTCTGGTATGAGCAGCAGTTCACAGCAACAAGAGGTCAAAAAGATGTGGGTAGGCATGTGGGGGGGGGTGTTCCAGAGCACAAAAATTATTGAGCTATAGGGAAATAGGTTTATATAGGGAGAACAACAAATGTGAGATAAGTGAACATGGAGAAACTATAGAAAAGATTTTTCAGAGTAGCATGTAGAGGAGGGGAAGGTAGAACCATGTGCAACACATTACATTTGATCATATGGACATTAACAAAGGTGATAACCACACACATACATGCATACACATCGTAGATCAATTAACATGTTAAAGCTGTAAAACTGACCCATCAAGATTGGTAAATGGGAATAGACCAAACCACTTCATAAATAAAAAGCAGCAAGTCAGGTGGTGAAGAAAATTTAGACTTGACTATAAACGCATTATAGGTTAGATAATACACACATCCTACTTAAATCAATTGGCTTTTCCATGTCCTGTCTTAAGAATATCACAAAAATATTCACATATTGCTAACCATCTTTTAATGAACATTGTAATAATTGTTAAGATCACTGAGAACTATAGTGAGTCCAGAATACTCAGTTCCTCTACTGTAGATTTCTGTAAAACAATTAGCTTTTTGCTGATGTACTTAAATTTAAAATAGAGTGCTAAAACATTCTTACAATGGTCACTGTAATGAGAGTTTAGAGTATTGAACAATGTAATGAGCACCCTGGGTGTCCAACTTCTTTCTCCATAGATGTCTGTGAACAAAATATTAAAATATTATTGCAGAGCCCTCAGTCTTTTTCTGTGTTCCAGTGCCCTCATTGCTCCTCTACTTTTGATGGCGCTTGGAAGTAAAGAGGGAACCTCATGCAATAATCCCTTCCACCAAATGCAAACTGGCTGTTTGGGGAGGGGTCTTTTCCTGAACCCATACAAATGAAACTGAAGGAACTAAAAAGCATGTTAGCAAGTCACAATAGTAGAAATACACAGGTGGAAAATTACATAAATGAACTTGAAGACAAATTTTAGCCAGCTGGGATAGAAAAGTCAAAAAATAAAGAAGAGACTAAAGCTTGGAAGACTGACATTGACAGAAAATACTGGGCAGTACTTACCCTGGGACCAATAAAAAAGACACTAGCTTAGGCTTTGGCCTAGGATCTGTACAAAAACTAAGATCGCCAATCCCAGAGTTCTGACTGTGACAACTGCAATAGAGTAGAACTTCTAGAATCATAATGTAAAAACTCTATCCAAGAGTTTGTCCTAGGATCTGTGCAAAAACTGAGACTACCAATTATAAAAGATTGATTACAACAGCAGTGATGGAACAGAACTTCTAGAACTTAGATTGTTCCTAGGCTTTGTTCTATGACCTGTCCTATGACCTCCAAGATCTCTAGTTAGAGAGGCCTGATTATATAATTCACTGAGCAGAAAGTTGACTGGCACCATACAAAGACCTTGGGGTATAAAAAAAGTGTATGGAGTCTGTAGAAGTTCTCATAAGAGTATGCTTAAAGGGCAGAGAAACCCAGAATCTCTTAGGCCAAGGGCATTCCCTTTCTAACTTCCCAATACTTACTATGCTTTTGCAAAAAAAAAAAAGAGAGAGAAAGGAGGGAAGGAGAAAGGAGATAGGAGGGAGGAGAAGAAGGGAGTAGGAGTAGGAGGGAGAAGGAGGGGAGTAGAAAAAGATAAAGTAGAAAAAGATAAAGAAGAGGAGGGAGGAGGAGGGAGGAGAAGGAAAAGGAGGAGGGAGTAGAAGGGAGAAAGGAGAAGGAACAGGAAGGAGGAAGAGGAAGCAGGAGGAGAAGAAAAATGCTGAGGAGGACGAAGGAGTAAGAGAAGGAGGAAGAAAGAAGGAGGAGGAGGAAAGAGGAGGAGAAAGAAGGAGGATGAGGGAGAAAGAAGGAGGGTGAAAAAAGAAGGAAGGAGAAAAAGGAGGGAGAAAGAAGGAAGGAGATAGAATTGAAGGATAAAGATGAAGAAGGAAGGAGAAAGAAAAATGGAAGGAGAAAGAATGAAGGAGGAGGAAAGAAGGAGGAGGAGGAAAGAGGAGGAGAAAGAAGGAGGATGAGGGAGAAAGAAGGAGGAGGGTGAAAAAAGAAGGAAGGAGAAAAAAGGAGGGAGAGAAAAGGAGATAGAATTGAAGGATAAAGATGAAGCAGAAAGAAAGGAGAAACAAAGAGAAAGAAGAAGAAGAAGAGAAGAAGAAGAAGAAGAAGAAGAAGAAGAAGAAGAAGAAGAAGAAGAAGAAGAAGAAGAAGAAGAAGAAGAAGAAGAAGAAGAAGAAGAAGAAGAAGACGAAGAAGAAGAAGAAGAAGAAGCACAAACCTTTTTATGTAGTGGTGGTTTGGTTTGTTGTTTTTTTTTTTGTCAGTGGTGGTTCTTTTTTATTTTTTTCTGTTTTTCGTAGTTGCTGGCTTTGGTTATTTGTTCTTTTTTGTTTTGTTTATCTTTGTTATTTTTTAACATTTTATTTTAATTTGTTATTGTTATTTTGTTTTATTTTTTACCTTTTTCTTTTTTTACACTTTCCTCCTTTGAATTGATATTTATAACACTTAGAGAGATGCCTCCTAGTTATTTTTTTTCTTTTCCTATATCTGCAACAGAACCACATTACTTGAATCACCTTGTTCAACCTCATAAATTGAGATGGAGTAACCCTATATCTCCAACAGAACCACATTATTTGAATCACCTTGTTCAACCTCATAAATTGAGGTGGAGGAGAATGGATGGTACCAGGTCCAGGCAGTCACATGAACATTTAGTGGAAATAAAAATAATCAGACCTGATCATCAAAGCCAAAGTCAATGATAATAGAATTGATACCCAATTTAAAAGTCAGTGTCTAACTTGTCCTCTCTGACTGCTGAGCCTTATCCTTAAACATTTCATTTATACAATGTATATAGCCCCTCTTTTATATTGCCTTTCCACACCCAGAGACCTTTCTACTCCCCCCATATCCCAACCCGGATTTGTTATCTCCCCCTTAATAACCCTCTTTACCCTCAGTTTTTAACTCGTTAGGCACCAAGACCAACCTCCTTCCCAACAGACCACCATCCAGCTCCTCAATAAAATACACCCTCTGGATACCTCATCTTGTGTCTCAGCAAGAAACCACAACCAATAAGCCTCCTGACTCAAGCTTGAAACCCCTCTCACCCCCATTAAATTGTGGACAGTTGCATGATACCAGATTCAGCTGCAGCAAAACACCCAGCTCAAGGACACTACAAGACTCTGAAATGCCACAAATCATATCTTAAAGTCTAGACCAAAGTCTGTGATACAAAAAAGTACCTTGGGGTTTACTCTGAGGACTTCAAGGGAAACTTCTCCTGCACCTGTCTGCCTGTGTTTCTGAATCCCTGAAGGTCTCCTCAGAGGCCTAGGGAGTGCACTCCCAAAAACTGCATTTTGAAGCTGCCCAGTGAGTAAATTCTGGCTGTGGGGTGGCTGTCCAATAAGTTGAGCTCTCTGGCCTGCGGAGGCTCCACCCTGCTGTGCCTTTGTTCACTCTGAGGACTTCAAGGGAAACTTCTGCACCTGTCTGTCTGTGTTTCAGAAACCCTGAAGGTTTCCTCAGAGGCCAAGAGAGCGCACTCCCTAAAAACTGCATTTTGAAGCTGCCCAGTGAGTAAATTCTGGCAGTGGGGGTCAGCGAAAAATAAGCTGAGCTCTCTGGCCTGCGGGGAGTCTCCACTCTGCTGTGTCTTTGTTCACTCTGAGGACTTCAAGGGGAACTTCTCCTTCTCCTGTCTGCCTGTGTATCTGAATCCCAGAAGGTCTCCTCAGAGGCCTAGGGAGCACACCCCCAAAAAACTGTCAACTAGAGGCAGCTGAAGAGCATGGCCGCTTTGCTTCACTTCGCGGCTGTGCACTCATTCTAACCAATGAACCCCACCAAAAACAAGCAGGAAAAACCACACTACAAACGTGACAATTGGGGAAAACCTTACAGGCAAACACCATGCACAGATAATGAAGAAGAAAGCTCAGATGACCTAATAAATTCCAACCATCTGATTAACCTCTTGTATAAGAGGTTGTTCCTTGTATAAGGAACTTAAAATAGCAATATGGAAAATGTATGAAGAACTCAAAGAAAGCATAGATCAATCTGAACAGAACACAAAGACAGAAATCACAAAACTCCAAACTGAAATAGCAGATCTGAAAAACACAGTAGCTCAACAGAAAACTTCAATGGATAGTGTCGCCAGCAGGGAATCAGCAGCTGAGGAGAGAATCGAAGTACTGGAAGATGTGATGCAGAAAAAATCAACACAACAGAAGAAATTGGAAAAGAACCTTAAGACAAATAAACAGGCAATGGAAAAGTACTCAAGGAATGTGAACAGATAAAAATAGAAGTCTTTGATAAACTCAACAGAAACAACATAAGAATCATTGGAGTTCCAGAGACCCAGGTAGGAGATCTCCAGGAAGAATCAACTGTCAAAGACATCACCAAAGAGATACTCCCAGAGATAAAGACTACATGCAATCAAATCCTGCATGCCCGAAGAGTACCAGCTAAAAGAGACCCAAAGAAAAACACCCCAAGACACATCCATATTACGATGACAAATCCCACAGATAGAGATAGAATACTGAAAGCAGCAAGATAAAAGGGAAATTACATTCAAAGGAGCATCCCTAATACTAACAACAGACATGTCACAAGAAACTCTCAAGGCCAGAAGACAGTGGTGGGATATTGTGACAAGACTGAGTGAAATGAATGCCTCACCAAGAATACTACACCCAGCCCGACTCACATTCAGGTTTGAAGGAAGGATACATAGCTTCAAGGATAAACAACAGCTCAGAAACTTCACAGATGATAAACAAGCCTTAAAGGAAAAACTGACAGGTTTACTTTAAGACAAGAGAGACCAACAAACACAGCAAACTTATCTACAAAGATGACATTAAATCCTATGACAATCATCTCCCTCAACGTCAATGGACTAAATTCACCAATTAAAAGACACAGAGTGGCAAAATGGGTCAAAAAGATGAATCCAACCGTATGCTGCCTACAAGAAACACATCTGAATAGTCAGAACAAACATAGACTCAAAATAAAAGGCTGGAGGAAAATCATCCAATCAAACAACACCCTTAAAAAAGCTGGGGTGGCCATATTAATATCTGATGACACCAAATTTATACTCAGAAAAGTGGTAAGGGACTAAGATGGACACTATGTAGTAATCAAGGGATATGTGCAACAGGAAGAAATCAGACTATTAAACATATATGCACCCAATGAGAGAACAGCAAATTATCTAATACATTTACTGACAAATCTGAAAGAAGAAATCAATAATAACACAATAATTGTGGGAGACCTCAACACGGCCCTATCAACACTTGATAGGTCAACCAAACTGAAACCCAACAAAAACATACTAGCCCTGAAAAGAGTAATGGAAGATAGAGGACTAGTAGATAAATATAGGACACTCCATCCAAAAAACCTGGATACCCATTCTTCTCCAATGTACACGGGTCATTCTCCAGGATAGACTACATGCTGACACATAAAACATACGTCCATAAAATCAATAGGATAGAAATTTTGCAGGCTACCTTTGCTGAACACAAGGCTGTGAAATTAGATGTGAACTACAAAGCCATACAGAAGAAATACTTTAATAATTGGAAATTAAACACCCTGCTACTCAACAACAAGTGGGTCCGAGATGAAATCAAAAAGGAAATCAAAACTTTCCTGGAAACAAATGATAATAAAGACACAACCTGCCAGAATCTATGGAACACAGCAAAAGCCGTCCTGAGAGGAAAATTTATAGCTCTACAAGCACACATCAGGAAGGAAGAAGGGGCATACCTGAATAATTTAATGACACAGCTTAAAAAATTAGAATATGACCAACAAAAGGAACCAAAAATAGGGAGACAGAAGGAAATAACAAAGCTGAAAACAGAACTCAATGAAGTAGAAAACCAAAAAACTATCTGAAAGATCAACAAAAGGAGAAGTTGATTCTTTGAAAAAATAAACAAAATTGATAGACCATTGGCAAAACTCACAAAGAAAGAGAGAGAGAAATCTCATAAACTGTATTAGAAATGAAAAGGGGGAGGTCACGACAGATATTGCAGAGATCCAAAGGGTAATCAGAGACTACTTTGAGAAACTTTATGCTACTAAACATGAGAACCTAGAAGAAATGTAAAAATTCTTGGACACACATAACATTCCACATTTAAGTAAGGAGGATGTAGCATATCTAAACACCCCCAATGCTACTGAGGAATTTGAAACTGTAATCAAACATCTGCCCAAAAATAAAAGCCCAGGCCCAGAGGATTTCCTAATAATTTTTTCAAATCTTTCAAGAGGAGCTACTACCAATCCTAGCCAGGCTCTTCCATGAAATTGAAAAAATGGGAACACTCCCATACAGCTTTTATGAAGCCAACATCACCTTGATACCAAAACCAGACAGAGATGTTGCCAAAAAGAAAATTACAGACCAATGTCCCTAATGAATGCTGATGCAAAGATCTTCAACAAAATTCTGGCAAATAGGGTCCAATGCATCATCAAGAAGGGCGTCGGGGGGTCCCTCCTGGATGGGGTCCCAAGCTTCCCCGCCCTTCCCTCAGCTCTAGGGAGGGAAGGGCACAGGGTGTAGGGCGGGCAGATCCTGGCTTCCGGCTCTCTCTCAATCGTCTCTTGAGCTGGAGGCTAGCTCTAGGCAGCATGGGGTTGGGGGAGACCCCATGTGGAAGGCCTTCTCTCTAACTTGGGTGTGCTGGGAGCCTTGAGAGGCTCCCAGCCTTCCCCTCTTCTGCCCCCTGCCTCCAGGCCTTCTGGGGTGGCAGCCCAGCCTTCCTCTCTTCTGCCCCCTGGGCTCCAGGCCTTCTGGGGTGGTAGCCCAGGTGGCCAGAAATGGTTGGTCCTAACTTGGGGTGTGCTGTAGTTTGCTCGGTTGCGATAAGTTTGTCACTGGCAATTTCTGACCACTCTGCATATGCATATGCATAGGCCCCCGTGCGCACTTCTTGTATTAAGAGTTTTTTTATCTTTATGTTATGTTTTGCGTATCCAGAATATCCGTTTTGTATTCTGCCCTTTCCCACACCCCTTCAAAGCTCATTTTTACTCATTAACTCTCACCTGCCCAAAACATCACTAACCCACATTATTCTTTTTAACTTCAGTATTCCACAATCCTAATCACAGACCAAAGCCGTGCATTGTGTGTAACAACCCCAAACTGTTTCAAAAGACATAAAATGAACACGTATGTCTTTAGAATATTTTGTGTTTTTCCCTGACAACTATAAGTCTTACTAAATATTCTCTTATACAGTGACGATTCTTACCACTTTTTATCTTCTCTTTATGAGCTGTTCAACAAGGAATTTTGGTGAAAGAGTCCCCCAGTTTAATGATTATGATTGAACCATGTCATGGGCTATGTAGGACTTGTTCTTACGGCCCCCATATGTGCCAATAACACCACGTGGCATTGTTTCTTTTTTGCATAGGCACATTAAAATGAGAAAATACTATACATACAAATAAGATTCTGTCTAATAGAGATTAGAATACACAAATCTTGTAGTGCAAAGGGACCTTACACCCTGAACATTGACATAATGACCTGGCACAGGCCTCAGAAGAAAGGGCATTTTCCATTCACCCCTGAACCAGGGAAGCCATCCACGAAACATCCAGGTTTGTCTATAACATCACCTGGAAACAATCCTCTACCATGGAAGACCCTACCACTGCTCAGACATTGACCTGCTCAAAAGAAACTTCCCTTAACACTGAGAAGACTTAACAACAACGATGTGCTTACAGGACAGGGCTTCCTGCATAGCCCTTTAATGGTGTGGTGAAACGAGAGGATGCTCCACATTCTGACTTCAATGTAGGGTATGAAGATTTCAGGATCTTTAATACAGAAACATGATATCAGCAACAGAGACTGTTTGAAAGGTATGTTGCCACTACAGACAATGTCTTGGATTGAAAGATCTAACTTGCCTGGAGCCTAGAGTTGGTCTTATTCCAGGAAACTTCATGGGTCAGGTCTCTTTGTATTTAGGCCAAGGTTATTCCTTTCCATGCCTCTCATATTTTTGTGGGCTTATGAAAACAACAATTGCCACTCTAACACCGTTTTTACTGTGCTCCTTTGACCCTAATCCTTAAAAAAAAAACCACTTAAAATTTGAGGTTAACTTAAGCTAATATGCATGTACATGGAAATGTAAAAATACTATGCCTCTAATGTTTAAGGAGTTACATAAGTTTTATGGCTTTAGATTGCCTTGTGTGCTGTTAAGAAATATTATAATGTGTTACAATCTGGGGACTTGAGGGACAAAGTAATTGTACATGGATTCTGTTTTATTTATCTTAATGTTCTTTGGCTGAAAGTTCAAAATTAAGATATCACAAGGGGACTTCTTCTGAGAATTATGTTATGGGTGATTGTCCTTCCACTGTAATTTTACCTTGTACTCTTTCTTTGCATCTTTGTTCTCATAATTAAAAATTAAAAAATATTAAAAAAAATCGTACACTACGACCATGTAGGTTTCATCTCAGGAATGCAAGGATGGTTTAACATTCATAAATCTATCAACATCATAAACAACATCAACAACATGAAAAATAAAAATCACATGATCAAATCAATAGACACAGAGAAAGCATTTGATAAGGTCCAACACCATTCTTGATTAAAACTCTCAGTAATATGGGAATGGAAGGAACCTTTCTCAATATAGTTGAAGCCATCTACCACAAGCCAATGGCAAATATTATCCTCAATGGAGAAAAACTAAAAGCCTTTCCTCTAAATTATGGTACAAGACAAGGCTCTCCACTCTCACTGCACCTCTTCAACATAGCACTGGAAGTTCTTGCTATAGTGATCAGGCAAGAAAAAGATATCAAGGGAATTCAAATAGGAAAGGAAGAAGTCAAGATATGATCTGATGATATGATATGATATGATATGATACTTAGAAAACCTTAAAGACTCTACCATAAAGCTTTTAGAAACAATAGACTCATATAGTAAGGTGGCAGGCTACAAAGTTAACACAGAAATCAATGGCCTTTTTATACACCAATAATGATAGGGAAGAGTAGGAAGTCAAGAAGGCAATCCCATTCACAATAGTGCCACACAAACTAAAATATCACGGAGTCAACTTAACCAAAGATGGGAAGGACCTATACAAAGAAAACTATAAAGCCCTGCTCCAAGAAATAAGAGAGGACACACGGAAATGGAAACACATACCCTGCTTATGGATTGGCAGGATTACCATCATTAAAATGGCAATACTCCCCAAAGCATTGTACAGATTTAATGCTATCTGTCTAAAGATAATTGATTCCAAATAAAAATTTCTTTCTAACTAAAATGACAGTCAAATGTCAGTCAACTTGGTAGATTGGTTAAATCATAAATAACCAGAAATTCCCTAAGTAAAACACAATTTCTGAAGCTGACACTGCCACCAGTAACTTAGAATGCTTATCTATCAAGAATTCCTAGACTTCCTAAACTACATCCTGACACTGCCCTGGACAGTATCCTTCAGGCCCTAATAAAGAATCACAAAATAGTGTCAGTCATCTGTGGAATTTTAGAAATATAAAAGAAATTATTTAATAATAACCAGAGATAATAGAAATGAGGACTAGAAGGACTGACCCATGATAAGAAGCTTCCCATAAAGAGTAGTGAGAGCAGTTAAAGAAATAACAACAATAACAACAATCATGGCAATGTTAATGAGTGAGAAAAATATATTGCCTGCCTTGAATATAGGCAGAGGATGGGGAAGGAGGGATATGGAGTGCACTGGTGTTGGGAAGGTTGCACTGGTGAAGGGGGATGGTTTTTTCTATAATTGAAACTCATCTACAAACATATCTGTAATCATGGTGCTTAAATAAAGATATTATTAAATAAAATATATCTCTATTATGTTTTAATACTAGATGAACTCATTTATGTACCTACCAACAATGAATAAGGATTTCTTTTCATCTGTTTTAGCACTTGTTTCTTATTTTATTTCTAGGGCATTCTATTTGGTGCTTAGTGAAGACAAAACTAAAAATCACCAAAAATACTTCTGTAGTCTCAAGGCATTTTATGCTCAGTCTACTTTATTTGTGTTTCAGAAGATATTTCAAAATATTTCAAAAATACTGTCGCTCAAGAACAGAGCATTACTTTAGAAAGCCTGGTAAGGTACTTATATGTCATGCATTTTATATAATGTGTTTAATCCCTGGCTCTGCATATGTAACCTGAAGCACAATCATCAGTACTCTTTGAGCACATAAACCCGGAGCACTACTGTGTCTATTCTCAAGTCTAAATGGAGCAGTACTGGGTCTAATCCCAAGTCTAAACAAATTAAGTCTTCTTGCTCTCCATTTAGTCTAATTAAATTCTTATTTAGCCACACTCAATTATATTTTGTTGTTGTTCTAGGCACTTAGAACTTGGGTAGGATATACACCCATCCCCCTACTGAGCAAAATAAGATGAACAATCGAATGTACACAATTACACTGGATCATGGATTACTTATAGCTAGGATTTTATTATGGCCATGTTTGAGTATAGTCAAAGAGGGATAGATATAGTAAACAAGGCCTATTAACTTGAAAAAATTTTCTTTAGCTAGAGATGGGGGACCTTGGTGGTGGGAAGTTGTTGGAGGTTGTGATGTTGAAAGTAGTATATATCCTAATATTATAATTCATTGTGCCTACATAAAATTATAGAAAAATTTTCATGGGAAAAAATCATGAACATTTGTTCAATTATTATCTAAGACATAATTAATTATGTAATGAGAGTTAAATATTTTTAATGGAAGCATATTACCTAAAACTTCTAGATAGGAAAAAAATCAATTCCACTTTGGAGACTAGTAGGGATTTAAACAAAATATGTAATAGCCACATTGAATGATAAAAGATCTTTTATTGGGGCCGGGCGGTGGCGCTGGAGGTAAGGTGCCTGCCTTACCTGCGCTAGCCTAGGAGACGGACTGCGGTTCGATCCCCCGGCGTCCCATATGGTCCCCCAAGCCAGGAGCGACTTCTGAGCGCATAGCCAGGAGTAACCCCTGAGCGTTACCGGGTGTGGCCCAAAAAACCAAAAAAAAAAAAAAAAAAAAGATCTTTTATTGAGGATGAGAGACAAATGAAGTTTTCCAAAATATTAAGAATCTGCAAGGACCTTTTAGTAAAAGAATTGTTTTTAAATTGTTTAGATTGAGTTTACTCAATTCTAATTTTGCAGGAATAACAGCTTCTCTAAATGCATAACAGTAATTTTAAGAAGTCTAAGTGGTTAAATGCTTTTCCGTTTTAGAGATCTGGAACAGGTATAAACAATGGCAATGACACCAAGGAGGGATTAATGAGTTCATACTAGAGGGACAAAAGAAAATAAAGATAAAATGCAATTGGTCATTTTTAATGAGGTGTATCCAATCAAGCCTTGTAATATTGAAGGGTGAAAATAAATAGGTTTGAACACTAGTCTCTTCTCAGTTCTAGTTCTCTTTTTTATGACTCTTTCTAGGCAAATTAACTGATAGCAAAATTAAATAGTAACATACATTCCCAGATCAAGGAAACAACCAGCAGTGGCTAAGGAGCAGGAAGAGCAAGAACAAAGGCCCTCAAACATGAGCTTCAGAGGCATCATTGACCAGAAGACGTAAGACCCATTCTACACTGAGCATTGCAGATGGGCATCTTAAGGTAAGATTAGCAGGAGGCCTGACTATAAAGGCTACAAAGTCACCAGACATCTACTTGGCAGTATAACAGCATAGACATCTTTTGTTCTGTGTGCACATTTTACACTAAGTTCCCAAACACCGAATGTCTATCTGGAATTAAGTGTAGGAATAAAATTGACTCAAAAATTGGTAGATTATTGCTATTGTTATTCTTGTCATAATTGCCATTGTTTTAAGATTTCTTTGAGTCTCTATGAATCCTGATACTATTAATGTGTGTCTTAAAAGTATCAGGAGTGCACCTTCTAATATTATGCCAGAGTGTCTTCCATTATCTCACTCAGTTCTGTCCACTTCACTCCCCAAGAAGTTAACATCAATGTGAAAATTCCTACACATATTAACTCAAACCAAAAAATAAAGTCTACCTTATCTGAGTAGTGCATTATGGTTCAATGCTTGTCTTTAGTTTGACCTTTGGTAGCAGTGTAATCAAAGACTTGTCCAAGGCTCTGCATCTTATCACTGAGATGTGTTCGAAGATATTGAGAAAAAAGATTTGAAGCTAGATAAATCCAAGGAAATTTACTTTAAATCCATCTATTGGTCCATTTGGACTATTTTAATGCTTTCTTTACTTTCTTTACTATAGTTTCAATATTGAATGATATCCTAGGTTTCCAAAGGTTGTAACTGTAACTGATATTTTTATCATATTTGTGCATTCTGTGCCATGAGTAAAGAAGCATAGACTAATTGGGGAAAAGAGAAAGTATTATTGATTGTTCTATTCAATATACATTATAACCCCCTGACAGGAAGCTATTATTCATAAAAATGACTTAGTAATTCTAGTACATGAGATAGAATTGCTTTTGTGATAACTTCTGAAATATCCACTGGCTTTACCACCTGTTTTATATTTGGGAAAAAATATAGTCATAAGGAAAATAAAAGGTTAAGAGGTGGAGATGGAAAATTATTTGCTTTTCAGTGTAATTGAAATATCATTTTTATGCAAATATGTCTTTTCTCATCCTATTCTGCTAGCAATTTCTTTCACAAAAAGATTTTTATTCTAATTGGAGTATCTGCCACATGCAAATCTGTTTTCTAAATTACAAATTCAGCCTTCACTGCGGGTGCATTGCCAGCCACTTCTTTCACAAAAGATCTTTGTACTAATTGTTTTATCTGCTGCTTGCTAAATCTGTTTGCTAAATTATACCTCTCATTGAAAAACACCAAAAACTACTCAGGAAGCAATTAGTAGGTATTGACATTTAAAAAAAAAAAAAAGAAGATCTGAACATATATCCTTTAGATTGTGCAGGAGGACCTAAAAGATAGATGTACAAATAATTTATCAAAGGACTACAGGACTTTCCAGTGGACATACTGTTATTTTGTAAATTACCTTTATTAAGAAATTTGTCAAAATCTGGTCTCATGATGATAAATTTGCCTAAACCTATAAATTATTACATAAAACTACCATAATATTCTGTAATTAAAATAAAATTTTAACTTAATATTTATATTATAAATAGCAAAATTTCCCAAAAATTATTGTGTGTATATTGTATCTCCAAATCTCAATGATATTTTTTAAAATATAATTTTGTCTGAAAATAGAAATATGCCATATTTTTATGGTGCTTTAAAAGGGCATGCCTAAGTGAACCACCTAAAAACAAGTTTTTACTATCATTTTAAAATACTCTCCTCTTGAGTTTTATTTTTTTAATTTATTTTTTTCTGTTGAGTTTTAACCTTTATATATTAATGTCCAGAATTACATTTTTATAAGGACATTTGAAATATTAGTCAGACCTTGTAAGTAATAAAAATATATAGTAAATAATCTCTACTAATCAGCCTAGAGAAATATAAGGAATTGATGAACAGATGCTGAATTAATTTAAGTTCTATGAACATGAGGTCATAGTGCAATGTTGAAATATAAAATAACTGTGTGGCTTAGTTCAGATTTCAGGTATTCATACTAAAAGTATAGAAAAATGTGGAGTTTTTCAGTCTAATTATATACTAAAAGCAGCAAAGCAATTTCCAAAGTATTGATATAAAAGCAATATAACATGATATAGATTCCAATTGTCCACTGAAATGTTTAAAATTGATAAAATGTTCTTTTTTTTTGTTTTGTTTTTTTGTTTTTTTTTCGGCCACACCAGTTTTATGCTCAAGGGTTACTCCTAGCTAAGCACTCAGAAATTGCCCCTGGTTTGGGGGGACCATATGGGAGATCGGGGGATCAAATTGCTGTCCTTCCTTGGCTAGCGCTGGTAAGGCAGACACCTTACCTCTAGCACCACCTCACCGACCCCGATAAAATGTATTTTTGAAGGGTGAAATGTTTAATAATTTGTTTTAATTTCTTGACAATTTTATTTAACTAAAATACATTTAAGATAAAAGTTTTGGATGCTTTCATATAAAATCTAGACATAAATTCTCTGTTGAATTCAACACTAAAATTACAGTAAACTTCACACATTGATTGCATTTCTCCTAATTTCATTTCCCTTCTCCTTCTTTATGATAATAACAAAATATAGCTCTATATTTTTTACTAATTTCTTTATATTTTTATATGCATAAAATTTTATGCAATTGTATTTATCCAATTGCTTTAATTCACTAAGCAAAACACCTTCAGATACTTGCATCTAACATGTGAATATATATGGAAGAATTATGTCATTTTATAACTATTTATACACTTTATATGTATAACTGTAAAATATATAACATATATAAATATATATTGTCTATTAAGTAATGTTGGTTGAATACTTTTAGATGAATATGAAAAACTGAGAGATGTGAATGAATCATATTTGTTTGCTTTGAAAATGTTCCATATTTTAAAATAACTATGTAGATGATAACTTGGATATTCGTTTCTTTTCTTTTTCCTTTATTTTTATTAACTGAACTGGCACGGCACTACATGATTATGTTTCATGCACACATTTTTGTATTCAAAAATAGCTCAAAGACTGTAGTATGCATCATTGCTGTGTAAGGCAGAAAGTTGAGTGATTGTGGTCCCCTAGGCCCTCTTTGATTGGCTTTCTATAATATTGAGCCTGAATAGCAACACAATGCCAAGGCCAACCCAATTGGCTGAGTGTTCCAAGGAGTGAATCACAAGCTTCATGAACATCACAAAGGAGTGTTCAAACCATTCCCACAAAGTGCCCTTTGAATGAAATTATTTACTGTTGGAATTTCTTTACTTAAGTTTGGTCTATTCACATTTTTATATTACTTCTTGTTAAAATCTTGTAAGATTGTAATTTTTCAAATAATTTGTCCATTTAGTCTAAAATTTTTATTACTTGTTCAGAAACTATTTATTTTATGATTCTTTAATTTTTCTCATTGTTACAAAGGCAAGATGTATATAACAAAATATCTACCTTAGCACTTTTTGATACATTTATACTATTACAATTATAAGATAGACATTCCATTTCTTTTTTGCATTTTGGCAGACATCCAAACAGTGCCCATGGGAAACAGGGACAACTCCCAGTAATATTTGACCAGCCTGGCTTACCTGTTTAGGGTTTGGATTAGCAATTTGGTGCATCTGAGATATATCTGCTGGTGGATCCCTAATATGACACACAAATCTGGTGGTTCTTCAAGGAGTGGTGTGCAGAAGAGTTCAAACAAAAGACCTATATATATATACAAAGCAGATGCCTCTTACCAGTGTGCTATGTCCTCTGGATCTCTGTGGATTATTAAGCTTTAAATAAGTTCAAAATATGCATGGGCACACTTGTTCTTTTTTTTAGGTTATAAATTACCCCATAGGATTATTTTGAGGCCTTGTACATTGAACCCATCTTTTGGATTTCAAATGCACATCCTACATACAAAAGATATTTAAAGTTTCTCTTTTAATTCAAACAGCCTTTCTTTGACTTTTAACTAGTGTATTAAAATGGTTGCTAAGAAATTGTTAATTAAAATCACTAATATTATTTTATGATGTATATTTATTGAGATTAACCTTTTATATAATTTATATATAATTTAATCCCCAATGTATATCTGCTTGTGCTTATTCTTTTTTATTCTTTTTTTTTTAATTTTTGTCAAGCCCATGTCGCTTAGGATTTACTTCTGTCTCTGCACTAAGGATTACTACTGTTGATGCTTGCAGACCATATGGGATGCTGGGGATCAA
The DNA here is from genome assembly GCF_024139225.1 of Suncus etruscus. Lineage (NCBI taxonomy): Eukaryota > Metazoa > Chordata > Mammalia > Eulipotyphla > Soricidae > Suncus > Suncus etruscus. The sequence continues at coordinate 55,155,129 of NC_064860.1, read as the reverse complement.
ATTGAGGTTCGCAGCATGCAAGGTAAAATCTTCACCACAATATCATATCTCTCTAGCCGACATTGTATTCATTTTTATTTATAATAAAATATTTGGGATGATAAAGATCACTTACATTTTAAAAGACATTTATCTAAATTATTTATTTTTCTCAATACTGCTTTTAAGTTTGTTAATCTGTTAATTATCTCATATTAATTTTCATAAAGAACTTTAGTATTTCACACTAAAGTAATCTCAATTTTACTTTTGCCATTTAGTCAAGACTATTATATAGGATACATGGGCACAACAGTGACCATATCTAACTAATTGCATCTTAATAACTCTTGAGGTATTTTTCCATATGTTACTTCATAATTTTTCTTGGATTCTAAAAAACTCATTTACCTATATGTATTATAAATCAACAATAATGATATTTTAGCCTATGATTTAAGCACAATGTTGATCTGAATATTTTTATTTTACATATTCTCATTGTTCTTTATCCATTATATTCTGTGTCCAAAACTTTTTCTTTATTTTTTATGTCTTGAAAATCCAGTCCCATATTAGAATCTGCTTGTAAATATCTCAGACGCTAACTTTAAACTTAATACTCTCAAAATAGAAATTATTATCATCCTTTCAATCACAGTCTCTGTCTGATTGTTTTAGCAGCTGAATTATCTTCAAGTCTGGATTTATTCACTACATTATTTCTTGATCATGATTAGTTTCTTCTAACTTTTTTGCATAATGTGCTTTTTTAGATTTTATGATGAAGTATTTAAATGAAACAGAATAAAATATTATTTCATCATTTTCTGTATAAATATAATATTTAAAAATGGGTTACTAGGATGTGTGATGACAGAATTAGAGAATCTACTATCATTTCACAGTTTTATTCTTTTTATTTGCAATAAAATCTTTTCTCCCCATCTTTATTTTATTTTATTTTATTTTGATTTTTGGGCCACACCCAGTGATGCTCAGGGTTACACCTGGCTATGCACTTAGAAATTGCTCCTGGCTTGTGGGACCATATAGGATGCCGGGAATGGATCTGTGGTCAGTCCTGGGTCAGCTAGTGCAAGGCAAATGCCCTACCACTGTGCTAAGGCTCTGGCCCCACTCACCTTTATTTTTTTAATTTGAAATGGTAAGGCTATTTATTTGATCAATTCATTATTGGGAGCTGAGAGTTGTCATCTTGTCAGTAATAAGTTGAAATTTGGGTTTTCATATGTATGGCTATATTTCCTACCTTTAACTTGGCCTGCACATTTCTTCATTCTTCTTTCAAAGGTCCCATGTGCTTAGCATGGAACAAACCCCAGTATATCAAAGTGAAACTCACTTTTTATTTACTTTATTATAAATAATTTGTATTGGTTATTCAAATGCAGTGCTGCGAGGTCCAAAGATCAGTGCAATGATACTTTTTCAAACTAGGTTGTAGGTCTCTCTATGGTGTTGCTCAGACCCTACTCTACAGAAACCACCAGAAACACACTGGCAACTTTTGATGCTTGGAGCCTCCAGAGCCACATCTAGTGATGCTTGAAAACATTGTATAGAAAACAGAACTGTGCTTGGACAAGATATATCACTGTATACATCTCCTGAGTCAGTTGCTTAAATGGTTCACAAAAATAGTCAGAACCCTACATTATTCCAAACAAAGATTTCTCTCTATTCTTTGCCCTGCTCTTAATCTATTGCACGAGAGAAGAAAAGAGCATCTCTCAAATACGTGTGTGTTTTATTTTTATATGGGACTCAAAAGTAATAAAAATAATGAATATAATATTAGTAATTTAAAATCATATACATTTTATTTGTCTACTTTCACAGTTTTAGCATACTTCTTTCCATCATGCTGTCTTTTTACTCTTTAGAAAGGTATTACTCTGTCTCAATTGGTGATCATATAACTTCTTTCAATCCATTTTGAGAAAATTAGGATTTGGTTGATTTTCTTACTTCTTTTTTTATATTTTATTTAAAACCTTGATTACATAAATTATTGTGTTTGGGTTTCAGTCATGTAAAGAACACTACCATTCACCAGTGCAACATTCCCATCACCAATGTCCCAAATCTCCCTCCTCCCCACCCAACCCCCGCCTGTACTCCGACAAGCTTTTCATTTCCCTCATACATTCTCATTATTAGGATAGTTCAAAATGTAGTTATTTCTGTAACTAAACTCATCACTCTTTGTGGTGAGCTTCCTGAGGTGAGCTGGAACTTCCAGCTCTTTTCTCTTTTGTGTCTGAAAATCATTATTGTAAGAATATCTTTCATTTTTCTTAAAACCCATAGATGAGTGAGACCATTCTGCGTTTTTCTCTCTCTCTCTCTGACTTATTTCACTCAGCATAATAGAATCCATGTACATCCATGTATAGAAAAATTTCATGACTTCATCTCTGCTGACAGCTGCATAATATTCCATTGTGTATATGTACCACAGTTTCTTTAGCCATTCGTCTGTTGAAGGGCATCTTGGTTGTTTCCAGAGTCTTGCTATGGTAAATAGTGCTGCAATAAATATAGGTGTGAGGAAGGAGTTTTGTATTGTATTTTTGTGTTCCTAGGGTATATTCCTAGGAGTGGTATAGCTGGATCGTATGGGAACTCGATTTCCAGATTTTGGAGGAATCTCCATATCGCTTTCCATAACAGTTGAACTAGATGGCATTTGCACCATCAGTGGATAAGAGTTCCTTTCTCTCCACATCCCCACCAACACTATTTATTATCATTCTTTGTGATCTGTGCCATTTATGTGGTGGAGGTGGTACCTCATATTTGTTTTGATTTGCATCTCCCTGATGATTAGTGATGTGGAGCATTTTTTCATGTGTCTTTTGGCCATTTGTATTTCTTCTTTGTCAAAATGTCTGTCCATTTCTTCTCGCTAAGTTTTGATGGGATTAGATGATTTTTCTTTGTAAAGTTCTGTCAGTGCCTTGTATATTTTGGAGAATAGCCCCTTATCTGATGGGTATTGAGTGAATAGTTTCTCCCACTCAGTGGGTGGCACTTGTATCCTGGACACTATTTCCTTTGAGGTGCAGAAGCTTCTCAGCTTAATATATTCCCATCTGTTAATCTCTGCTTTCACTTGCTTGGAGAGTGTAGTTTCCTCCTTGAAGATGCCTGTAGTCTCAATGTCCTGGGGTGTATTGCCTATGTGTTGTTTTATATATTTTATGGTTTTGGGTCTGATATTGAGGTCTTTAATCCATTTGGATTTTACCTTTGTACATGATGTTAGCTGGGGGTCTAAGTTCAATATTTTGCAAGTGGCTAGCCAGATATGTCAACACCACTTGTTGAAGAGACTTTCTTTGCTCCATTTAGGATTTCTTGCTCCTTTATCAAAATTAGGTGATTGTATGTCTGGGGAACATTCTCTGAGTATTTAAGCCTATTCCACTGATCTGAGGACCTGTCCTTATTCCAATACCATGCTGTTTTGATAACTATTTCTTTGTAGTAAAGTTTAAAGTTGGGGAAAGTAATTCCTCTCATATTCTTTTTCCCAATGATTCTTTTAGCTATTCTGGGTGTTTATTGTTCCAAATAAATTTCCAAAGTGCCTGATCCACTTCTTTGAAGAATGTCATGGGTATGTTTAGAAGGATCACATTAAATCTGTATAATGCCTTGGGGAGTATTGCCATTTTGATGATGTTAATCCTGCCAATCCAGGAGCAGGGCATGAGTTTTCATTTCCGCGTGTCCTCTCGTATTTCTTGGAGCAGAGTTTTATAGTTTCCTTTGTATACATCTTTCACATTTTTAGTCAAATTGATTCCAAGATATTTGAGTTTGTGTGGCATTATTGTGAATGAGGTTGTTTTTTTAATGTCCATTTCTTCCTTATTACTATTGGTGTATAGAAACGCCATTGACTTTTCTGTGTTAAATTTGTAGCCTGCCACCTTGCTATATTAGTGCATTGTTTCTAGAAGCTTTTGGTAGAGTCTTTAGGGTTTTCTAAGTAGAGTATCATGTCATCTGCAAACAGCGAGAGCTTGACTTCTTCCTTTCCTATCTGGATTCCCTTGATATCTTTTTCTTGCCTATTTGCTATAGTGAGTACTTCCAGTGCTATGTTGAATAGGAGTGGTGAGAGAGGACAGCCTTGTCTTGTGTCAGAATTTAGAGGGAAGGCTTATAGTTTTTCCCATTGAGGATAATATTAGCCACTGGCTTGTAGTAGATAGCCTTAACTATATTGAGAAAGGTTACTTCCATTCCCATCTTGCTGAGAGTTTTGATCAAGAATGGGTGTTGGAACTTATGAAATGCTTTCTCTTCATCTATTTATATGATCATGTGATTTTTATATTTTCTTGTTGTTGATATTGTGTATTATGTTGATAGATTTACGGATGTTAAACCATCCTTGCATTCCTGGGATGAAACCTACTTGATCATCGTGGATAATCTTCTTAATGAGGCATTGAATCCTATTTGCCAGGATTTTGTTGAGGATCTTTGCATCTGCATTCATCAGTGATATTGGTCTGTAATTTTCTTTTTTCGTAGCATCTCTGTCTGGTTTAGGTATCAAGGTGATGTTGGCTTCATAAAAGCTATTTAGAAGTGTTTCCATTAGTTCAATTTCATGAAAGAGTCTTGCCAGGATTGGTAGCAGTTCCTCTTGGAATGTTTGAAAGAATTCATTAGTGAATCCATCTGTGTTTGGGCTTCTGTTTTTGGGCAGACATTTGATTACCGTTTTAATTTCATCAATAGTGATGTGGGTGTTTAGATATGCTACATCCTCTTCCTTCAACCATGGAAGATTATAAGAGTCCAAGAATTTATCCATTTTTTCCAGGTTCTCATTTTTAGTGGTGTTGAGTTTCTCAAAGTAGTTTCTAATTACCCTTTGAATCTCTGCCATATCAGTAGTGATCTCTCCCTTTTCATTCCTAATAAGATTTATCAAGTTTCTCTGTCTCTCTTTCTTTGTTAGTTTTGCCAGTGCTCTATCAATCTTGTTTATTTTTTTAAAGAACCAACTTCTGCTTTCGTTGATCTTTCAAATTGTTTTTTGGTTTTACACTTCATTAATTTCTGCTCTCAACTTTGTTATTTCCTTCTGTCTCCCTATTTTTGGGTTCTTCTGTTGAGTACTTTCTAGTTCTATGAGCTGTGTCATTAATCTACTCAGGTAAGCCCCTTCTTCCTTCCTGATGTGTGCTTGCAAAGCTATAAATTTTTCTCGCAGTACTGCTTTTGCTGTGTCCCATAATTTCTGATAGTTTGTGTCTTTATTGTCATTTCTTTCCAGGAAACTTTTGATTTCCTCTTTGATTTCATCTCGAACTTTTGATTTCCTCTTTGATTTCATCTTGAACCCACTGGTTATTCAGTATGAGGCTGTTTAACTTCCAGGTTTTAAAGTTTTTCTTCTGTGTCCCTTTGGAATTCACAAAAATTTCAAAGTCTAGTGGTCAGCGAAGGTAGCCTGCAAAATTTTTATCCTCTTGATAATATGGAGGTATATTTTATGTGACAGCATGTAGTCTGTCCTGGAGTATGTCCCATGTACATTGGAGAAGAATGTGTATCTAGGTTTCTGGGGATAGAGTGTCCTATATATATCCACTAGGCCTCTTTCTTCCATTTCTCTCCTCAGGTCTAGTTTATTCTTGTTGGGTTTCAGTCTAGTTGATCTATCCAGTGTTGAAAAAGCTGTGTTGAGGTCCCCCACAATTATTGTGTTGTTATTGATATTATACAACTGATACAACAGTTGTATTAAATATTTTTCTGGCCCCTCATTTGGTGCATATATGTTTAGGAGATTTATTTCTTCCTGTTCTACATACCCCTTGATTAATTTAAAATGTCCATCTTTGTCCCTTACCACCTTCCTGAGTATAAAGTTTGCATTATCTGATATTAGTAGCTTTTTTATGGGTGAGTTTGCTTGGAAAATTTTTCTCCAACCTTTTATTTTGAGTCTATGTTTGTTCTGACTATTCAGGTGCATTTCTTGTAGTCATCAGAAGGTTGGATTGAGTTTTTTTTTATCCATTTAACCACTCTGTGTTTCTTAACTGGTGCATTTAGTCCATTGACGTTGAGAGAAAGAATTTTCCTGGGATTTAATGCCATCTTTATATCAAAATTTGGTGTGTCTTTTGGTTAGTTTTATCTTAAATTAGGTCTTTCAGTTTTTCTCTTAAGTCTGGTTTTGAGTCTGTAAAGTTTTTGAGCTGTTTTTTGTCTGTGAAACCATGTATTCTTTTGTCAAACTGGAAAGTGAGTTTTGCTGGTTACAGTATTCTAGGAGAAGCATTCATTTCATTTAGTCTTGTCACAATATCCCACCACTGCTTTCTGGCCTTGAGTGTTTCTGGTGACAGGTCTGCTGTAAATCTCAAGGATGCTCCCTTGAATGTAATTTCCCTTTTTGATCTTGCTGTTTTCAGAATTCTGTCTCTATCTTTGGGATTTATTATTGTGACTAGGATGTGTCTTGGGTTATTTTTTTCTGGGGTCTCTTTTGGTTGGTACTCTTCGAGAATGCAGGACTTGATCACGTATATTCTGTAGCTCTGGAAGTTTCTCTTTAATGATATTCTTGACCGTTGATTCTTCCTGAAAATTTTCTTCCTGGGTCTCTGAGACTTCGGTGATTCTTAAGTTGTTTCTGTTGAGCTTATCATAGACTTCTATTTTCTTCTGTTCCCATTGTTTGACTAATTTTTCCACTGTCTGTTCATTTGCTTTAAATTTTTTTCAAATCTCTCCTGCTGTATGGAATTGTTATTTATCTCATCTTCCACAGCACCAAGTTTATTCTCAGCTTCTGATACCCTGTCCCAGAGCTTATTTATTTTGTCATTCACTTCGTTTACTGAGATTTTTCAGGCCATGTTAGTTGACATCTTATTTCAGTTTGGAGTTTTGTGATTTCTGTCTTCATATTTTCTTGGTTCTTATTAGTGTTCTGTTCAACTCGATCCAAGGTTTTTTTGAGTTCTTTGAGCATCTTCCATATTGCTTGTCTAAAGTCCTTATCTGAAAGTTGATTAGTTGGTTGGTCATTATGTGGTCATCAGAATTGTCATCTTCATTCTTTATGTCTGATGCTGGCCTGCATTGTTTCCCCATTGTCACACTTGTATTGTGTATTTTTCTATGTGTTGTGGTGGTATTCATTGGCTAAATTATGTAGGTAGCCACACTCCTCTGGCTCCGCCCTTTCTGAATGGTCATTTGCCTCCAAGGAAGGGGAGTACTCCATGGATGAAGCCTCACACAGGATCAAATCTTAGGCCTGAGCATGCAGCAAATAAGATATTCCGGAGAGAAATGTTGGGCTTCAGTGTTCCAACACAGTTCTTAGTGTGATTTTTTCTTCTTGTTGTAATTGTGTTCTTTCCTGAGAAAGAGCACACTGCCACATAGAGAAGCAGAGAGGCCATGCTCTTCTGGAGCCTCTTTTCGGTCCACTCCCAAAAGTTTCAGGTGACAGGACATTAGACAGACACACACAGTCATCACTCACAATTTTTCACAGTCGTGCCCCACTGGGCAGGTGTTGTTTCATCGATTTTCCCAGCCTGACGTTCCAAACAGGGACCTGGCTTCTGCAATATACTGCTCATAGCCAATATTCACGTTATGGAGCAGTTCCTTGGCATTCCCGCCCTAGAATGGGCCTCTGGGAGAGCGAGTTTTCTGGAGTCTCTTTTTGGCCCACTCCCAAGAGTTTCACATGACAGGACAGTAGAGAGACACACACAAGCAGCACTCACAATTTTTCACAGTCCATTTTCTTACTTCTTGCTTTAGAAAAGGTACACTAATATCTGTGTTGACTTTTTATTTTATTTTATCTATTTCATAGGTAAAATCAGAACTTGACAATTAGTAATTATCATGGAGGCAATTCTAAAAAAGTGAGGAATGGAAAATGGAGACTGAATGCAAAAAGTCTGTAGAGGTTTCACAAAGGAAGCCAAATGATGCTTAAGAAAACTGAAGTGATCTACAAAGAATTGCATTTCATGATTGTTCAATACTAGTTTCCTAACTTTCTTAAATTTTTTTTTTAATTTTAATTTGTGCCATACCCTGAGGTGCTCAGTAACTTCTCCCAGTTACTCAGATGTTTCTGTAGATGACAGTTATGGTAGGCATTATTGTTGACATTGATCAAACCTGGGAGTAGCACATGCAAAGCCTATGTTCCAATATTTTGCATCATCTCTCTAGACACTGAATAATCTTAGATGGAGATTTTTTTCTCTACTTTTATCTAAATTACTTATCTAAATTCCATGAGTATGAGATACTCTGCTATTCTCTCTTCCTCACTCTCTCTATATATCTACATATACATATATTTTGGTGACAAAGATATACGTATTTTCCTGCATATAAGATGACTTTTGAAATGAAAAAAAAATGTCAACTGAAAATCGTGGATAGTCTTATATGCTGAGTATATTCTGAAAAACATTTTTATATGCCGCTAAACAAAAATCATCTGGATATTGCCAAAAAACAAATTTTCCAAATTGATCCTGACCAATCACTGCAAGGCTTTATGACCACCTCTCTAATTCAGCCAATCCAAGCAGGCTTTTTATGCATGTGAATTAGACAATGTTCTGTACCCGAATCTATACTGTAAAAAGCCTGCTCAGATTGGCCAGAGTCAGAGAGAAAGTCTAAAGTCTATTACGTAGGAATGCTCCTCTGCCTAGAAAATCCTCTTATCCTAGCCAGTCAAAAACAAGCATTTTCTGCAAGTTCTGCATGTAATTTTCTGTCCAGATAATGCCATCATTGTTAATGTTCTCTTTTGGATTTATTGTTTCTTGGTCAAATTCATAACATTGCCATTTGTGAAGAGACCTTTCATTTATCTATTGTATCAATGTATGGTATGTTACAGTATGTTCATTAAAAATTAATTGAAAAAGAACTGGTGTTGCCTTAGAAGTGGGGTAGTCTTATACAGTGAATATAAGCCCAAACCTATGTTTTAACTATAAAATTAAGCGCTTGTCTTATACACCCGATCGACTCATATGCTGGAAAATACCGTATTATTCATCTATAGTAGCTTCATCAAAGGCATATTGACTTGAGTTTTACAAAATCTTAGTATGTTTTTCCAAGATTCTGGTGATAAAGATTGTAGTTATTATGCTAAATAGGTGATTTGTGAGGAAGCTCTAAACTCACCTCCAGGAATAACCATCATATAATCAGATATAACCACCACTAGCACCTCTAGCCCTATCTCCTGACATCTGAGAAGTGGAGGTTCTGAGTTAACTTCAATTGCTAATGGTCACTCATTCAAGCAAACAGGCATAAATAAATAAAACTTTGTTTCAGGGTCAATAAGATAACATATTACAAGTGGATATACACTGTATAAAAACAGAAAACCCAGAGAATATTTGCTACCCCTTGGCTCCATAGTACTTCCCCATGCAACCCTGAACACAGGTACTGAATCTGGAATTAGGGTTTGTTGAGTATCACCATAAAAGGTTTCAAGACTTTGAAGATTGTTTGAGAAAATTCCATTCATATCCAGCCACTCCAAATGCATAAACACTAATTCATTTCACACAGAGTGAATGACTGAACTCCCTGAAGTTTCAGACATGTTCTTGAAAAAGAAGAAATCTGAAATGGAATTTGGTTATTAAGTTTAAAGGACAAAGATGAGGAATAAGTGATGTCAATTTTATTTATAAATAGAATATAAAGGGGAAAAAGGGAAAAGACAAATCTAATTATAGAACTCAAATTATCAGAATTTATGAGCAAAGAGTACTAACAAGAATAATAATAAAAATAATAATGAATAATAATAGTAATAAATAACAATAATAAGTAATAGTGTTCCTTCTGTCATTAGAAAGTGACAATGAATATTAAAACATTGGAATTAGCTTCTATGTAAAATGTTTTGAAGATGTTTTAAATAGTGTCAGTAAGACAAGAGTTGTGCAAACTTAAATATCCTGTAAACTTGTGAAAATAAGAAAGAACTGAGAATACATTATTATTATAATATACAGAGATAATATATATGAGGGCTGAAAGAACTGTCCCAAAATGTGGTGAGTGCAGTTAGAGAAATAACTGCACTAAAAACTATCATGATAATGGTAGTGAGTAAGAGATGTAGAATGCTTGTCTCAAATACAGGCAGGGAGTGGGCAGGACAGTGATGGGGTCATTGGTGGTGGGAAGGTTGCACTGGTGAAGGGGGTGTATTCTTTTATAACTGAAACCCAGCTACAAACACGTTTGTAATAATGGTGTTTAACTGAAGATATCATAAAAAATTTTCCTGTGGAATGTGATACAAATCTTAGGTAAATAATCTATGGTTAAATGAAATACCAGACACCCTGCTATGCCCAATAATAGCTAATTGGGGAGTGGTGGTGGTGTATTTCATGCACTCTTACTAGAATTAAGTTTCAGTACACACCAACAATGTCCCTGGATGCTAGGTAATTTAAATGATTAAATGAGTTATTTCATTAATGTGCTATCAGGGAGGTCAAAGTAGTTTTAAAAGCAGGAGATCAAATGTCATTAAGAGGTCATGTAAAATGATCCCAGAAAATGAACTATATTGCATTTATCAATAGATAGCTGAAAAAATGTTCTCTGTAGTTTAGGGTGGGTGTTGAGGTAGAAATGTAAGTAATAGGGTTTTAGATATGAGGCATATAATGATTAGAAACATCATTTTGTTTCACTAAAAATAATAAAATTAGAAATAGAGAGATAGCGTGTACAGAAGTACTTTTTCAGAGGCAGGCGAGGTGGCACTAGAGGTAAGGCGTCTGCCTTGCAAGCACTAGCCAAGGAAGGGCAGCAGTTTGATTCCCCCGGCGTCCTATATGGTTCCCCCAAGCCAGGGGCGATTTCTGAGCGCTTAGCCAGGAGTAATCCCTGAGCCTCAAATGAGTGTGGCCCCATAAACTAAAACAAAATGAACAACAAAAAAAAAAGAAGTACTTTTTCAGCACGTTTGATGTTTTACTAAAAATTCATAGAACATGTTCATATGCTAATGGGCTTTTTTTTTTTTAAAGAAAATGGGTCATTTTTGACTGATGTTTCGGGATAGTATATATAAGCTTGAGAAAAGTTCTGCTAAAGGTTATAGTGAAAAGGAGCCAGAAAATAATTTGATATAAAGGTTGTTCTTATATAGAAACAAGGAGAACATTCTTTACTATGATAGCCCATTATTTATAAAATTTTAAAATAGAGATGTTATCATCAGAATATGCCTAGATTCATGAGATCTAAATTGACATATATTTTTGTTTTAGAATTAGAAGAATTAGAGTGGATGACTATTTTAATGAATTAGCCTATTCAAAATATTGTTTCTAAATAATCTGTGCTCCAGTTTGAAATATGGTCCAAACTTTATATTCTTATCAACTACTCTTATAAGTTCTAAAATACATATACTTTTATTTAAATTCAGAGAGATGCTGGTTTCTCTCATATTAATGTAGTAGATAACTTTTCACTCTGCCTTTTTTATCATAAATGTAACAGTTTTATTATAACTGTGTAATTTTTCTGAGACTAACGTAGTAGTTAATGGTAGATAGTATTCAGGTATTATTGCATCATCCAAAATTATGAAAGATAATTAATCTAAGGATTAAATGTCTGGAGGTAGGAAAAAGTCAGAGTAGTTCTGTAAACACTATAGAAACAAATACCATCTTGATTTTAGAGCAAGTAAAACAAATAAAAATAAAAAATAATGTTTTAAACTAAAATAGCATGCATATAAAAATAGCATGCATAAAGATTATTTTAAGTAATTATAAGGAAATGGCACTGGGAAGTATTCACCTAATCAGAGAATTTTGATTAATCTAATCACTCATACATTGTGTTATGTTAATAATATCTCCATTGGCACTCTAATTTGAACAACAGGTTTCTTTTATTATTAAGCAATAGAAAGTTGCAGGTAATAATGAAGAAATTATAATTCATATTAACATCTGACACGTTAAATGACACATTAAACGTGGAAGTTTATTGAAAATATTTATTCCTGCAGCCTTTTTAGTCACCATTAGTCAGAGACCATGCAGATAATGGAGAGACACATCCCCTATAAATATGCTAATTCTGAGTTCTTTGATAACTAATTCTTTTCTTTTTTATTTATTTAAACATTTTGATTACATATATGATTGTGATTAGGTTTCAGTCATGTAAAGAACACCCCTTTCACCAATGCAACATTTCCACCACCAATGTCCCAAATATCTCTCCATTCCACCCCACCCCCACCTGTACTCTAGACAGGCTTTCCAGTTCCCTCATTCATTCACATGATTATGGTAGTTCTCTGTGTAGTTATTTCTATAACTGCACTCACCACTCTTTGTGGTGAGCTTCATGAAGTGAGTTGGAAAGTGAGCTGGAAGTTCCAGCCCTCCTCTCATTGTCTCTGAGGATTGTTGCAAAAATGACTTTTATTTTTCTTAAAACCCATAGATGAGTGAGATCATTCTGCGTCTCTCTCTCTCCCTCCCTCTGACTTATTTCACTCAGCATGATAGATTCCATGTACATCCATGTATAGAAAAATTTCATGACTTCATCTCTCCTGATGGCTGCATAATATTCCATTGTGTATATGTACCACAGTTTCTTTAGCCATTCGTCTGTTGAAGGGCATCTTGGTTATTTCCAGAGCCTGGCTATTGTGAATAGTGCTGCAATAAATATAGGTGTGAGGAAGGGGTTTTTGTATTGTATTGTATTTGTATTTTTGTATTGTATTCTTCTTAGGGTATATCCCTAAGAGTGGAATAGCTGGGTCGAATGGGAGCTCAATTTCCAGATTTTGGAGGAATCTCCATATGGCTTTCCATAGAGGTTGGACTAGACGGCATTCTCACCAGCAGTGGATAAGAGTTCCTTAATCTCCAGATACTTGCCAGCACTGATTGTTCTCATTCTTTGTGATTATTTTTATTTATTTGTAAACAAGTCACAATTCATGTATATAATTTATTTACATTTGAATCAGTATAAATATACATTGTTATTAATTAATAGTCACTGTGCCTTTATCCCAACCACGAATACAATTTAACATCTAAATAATATGCTTTTTTTCATAAAGCTGTTTTGGGTAAGTTACTTCCAAATAATAATTCTGAATCTAGAAAGCATACTAACTTATAAAAGACTTAGAAAAAATTTTACTAGAAATGCAAGTGAGGTTTTCAAAAGCATATATGCAAATTCAAGATGCCCTACAATACAAGGAGTTAGTTTTTGTTTGTTTGTTTTTTTAGTTTCTGGGCCACACCCTGTGATGCTCAGGGGTTACTCCTGGCTATGCACTCAGAAATCACTCCTGGCTTGGTGGACCATATGGCATGCCAAGGGGATTAAACTGTCAGTGCTAGATTAGTGCATGCAAGGCAAGTGGCCTACAACTTGTGCCACAGAGAGTTTTATGTTACTTAATATTTGGAATTTGAACTGTTGCATATAAACCAAGGCAAAAAAGAAGAAATTTGTTTTCATTCTTCGTTGTTAAACATTCCTGTTTCAATCATAAAGGTCTAGCCTGACATCTCTGGAAGGTTAATCAATTGTGAAACACAATGATGGATTGAGAAAGGGCTTTATAACAAAGAGGCAGGAAATGAATGAAAAATGTAGCAGAAACTCATCCTCACAGTTATCACCTTGTCAGAGAAACTGTCTTTTTTTGTTTGTTTGTTTTTTAATAGAAAAAGACAATAGAGAATTAAAGTTTAAAAGAAGGAGCTTTGTAGGATAGTTGGTAAAACAGTGATCAATGAATTAATTTCCTGGAGGACTGGCCCCTTGAGAAATTCCATCTTATTAAACCTAAACAAAGGTTTGCAGAACTGGATTCACTTTGTCCTAACTTTTAGATGTAGAACAAGATAGCAACTGTCTATACTTAGAAGCACTATCTAGTGTTTTTGTTTCTTTCCAATTTAGCTATTAACTTCTTTTGGGCTGGATTCGTCCTCAGGAAATGAGGCTTTTAGAAGTTATTAGAAAATAAACATGAAATTTTAAGAAAATGTTTTTATAATTTTAAGACAAAACTAAAATGAAAATATAGTATACCTCCAGAGGAAATATACTTATGTAATTACTCAGTACAACCAAGAAAAATTATGTTCATCTGTGTGAAAATGATTTTTCATTGATATTAGAAGGCTGAGCAAGCAACTTAGTTTGCCATATTCTTTTTTGCTGTACTGCAAACAAAATTGTAAAAAAAATTTTTTTTGCTGAAATTGCAAACAAAATTGTAAGAAAATAACAAAAAGTTCAAATGTTTGTCTAGTCATAATTAAAATGTAGGAAACATTTACAACAACTGCTATTAAGAATACGGATAAAAGAAAATATGATAGTATTATCACTGATGAACAAATAAAGATGATTTAATACAAGGTTTTAAGTATCTTTAACTTAGGGCCTGAGCATCACTGACCCAGAACAGACCGTGGTTGGATCCCTGTTGTCCTATATGGTCCCTCAAGTCAGGAGTGATTACTTAGTGCATAGCCAGGAGTAACCCCTGAGCATCACTGGGCATGACCGCCCAAAATATACCTTTAATTCATTTTGTGATGAGTATATGGCAACTTATTTTTAGCTTTTATTAGCTTTCTATTAAACTATTATTTGTATTAGCTTTTCTTAATTATCTTCAGACTTAAGTTACTTTTAAGCTATTATTTTTATTTAAAATCAACTACAAACAAATTATATATGATTATATTTGCAGGAGAAAAGTTCAAATAGTGTGAAAGATTCAAATTTTGTTAATCTCTGAAAAAATCTGAAAGAGCTGATAGATCAAACAAAATCTGTGAAGACATTTTTGTTCTCTCTCTATTTCTTTAATTGTGTATTACTCTCTATTTGGGTTGCAGTAGAATGATTTTAGGATTGTATTTGGAACACAAAAATACAATACAAAAAACCCTTCCTTACACCTATATTCATTGCAGCACTATTTACCATAGCAAGACTCTGGAAACAACCAAGATACCCTTCAACAGATGAATGGTACATATACACAATGGAATATTAGGCAGCTGACAGGAGAGATGAAGTCATGAAATTTTCCTATACATGGATGTACATGGAATCTATTATGCTGAGTGAAATAAGTCAGAGAGAAAGAAAAATGCAGAATGGTCTCACTCAACTATGGGTTCTAAGAAAAATGAAAGACATTCTTGCAATAATAATTTTCAGACACAAAAGAGAGTAGGACTGGAAATTACAGCTCAACTCATTAAGCTCACCACAAACAGGGATGAGTTTTGTTACAGAAATAACTACATTTCAACTATCCTAATAATGAGAATGTATGAAGGAAATAGAAAGCCTGTCTAGAGTACAGGCGGGGGTTGGGTGGGGAGCAGGGAGACTTAGGACATTGGTGATGGGAATGTTGCACTTGTGATGGGTAGTGTTCTTTACAGGATTGAAACCCAAACAACACAACCATGTATGTAATCAAGTTGTTTAAATAAAAAGATATATCAAAAATATTTATATAATGGGAACTGGGAGTAAGCAAGAATACAAATATAAATTTTAGAAAGTAAATGAGAGAGTGAGCGGAATTAAAGGTTATGAGAGAAAGGTGACAGAAGAGATAGAAATTTGACTTTGGAAGGAGAAATAGAGTGGCATGGACTCAAATAAATTACCAATTCTTGGTAAAAAATATATATAATATACATTTGTAAATATAATATATATTTACAAATATAATATAAACACTAGTATATTTTAGTATGTGAATATCAATTTTTAATAACTTTTTTTTTTTGGTTTTTGGGCCACACCCAGCGGTGCTCAGGGGTTACTCCTGGCTGTCTGCTCAGAAATAGCTCCTGGAAGGCACGGGGGACCATATGGGACACCGGGATTCGAACCAACCACCTTTGGTTCTGGATTGGCTTCTTGCAAGGCAAATGCCCGCTGTGCTATCTCTCCGGGCCCGTGAATATCAATTTTAGCATCATCTAGCTGATATTTAAATACTGTTTAAAATTCATTATCATATAGTTCACTGTAGTTTTCTTTAAATAATTAAAAAGTTAATTATTAAAATATTTTAAACATTTTATTATTAAATTATAAATAAATATAAATATATAATATAATATGTAATTATATATTTATATTTGTAAATAAATATAACATAAAGTAAAAAATTTAAAATATTTTAAATGTTAATAATTAAAATAATGCAGCAGCCCAAAAGTTCATGTACGCAATTGTGTACAGAAAAAAAATTCAATTTTAAAATTTTATTTATTTTATTTTCATTGCTGTCAGGTCTTCTATAAAGTAAGCTATATTCTTATTTTCATAATTTAATACCTAGATTTTATAATCAAAGAAAAACAAAGCAGCAGATACTCATGTATTTAAAAACTAAGAGGAGACTTCTAGAGACAACTTACAAGTTTGCAAAAATTTTAATTTTCAAGTAAAGTTTTAACTTGTCTTTTTAAGAAAAGAAAATTGAAGTTCCTATGTCATTCCAAACAATATAAAATAAATAGCAGTAAAAGAATCCAGATGTGAGAAGGAATGCAAATCACCATACTTAGAAGCTGAGAAAATTACTCAGCAGGATCCAAAAATAATTAGTAACTGAGTGAGCATATTTGTAAAATATTAAAAGCACTTTGAAAAGTTTTAAAAATATTTTGCTTAAACTATTGTGATTTATAAAGTTCTTCATAGTTGCTTTTCAGATATACAGTGTTTCAGGCGTAATCCCACTATTAGTGTTGACCTTCCTCCACCAATATCCCCAGTGTCTATTCCATTCCACCACCCCTGCCCACAGCCAGCCAATTAACAGGGACATTTTAAATTTAGATTGTTAAAGTTTGACTCTAATCATTTCACTGTTGTTGATTTTGGCTTAGATATTATTTCTGCTTTTTTTTTTTTAACTCCACCAATGCACCTGAGACCTCTTGGCCCCTACCACTCATCCATTCATATTTGTGTTTCTACTCTTCCACTCAATTATTTTTCTTCTATTTGTTCTACTCTGGAGCCTAGAGTGTTCTTCATATCTCCCATTTAAATCATTTAATTTCTTCATGTAGTTATTTTAAATACCACATATAAGTGATATTCTGTATTTATCCTTCTTATGGCTTACTTAATTTAACATAATATATTCCAGTTCCATCCATATTGTCACAAATTGCATATTGCATCATTTCTTACAGCTAGTAGTATTCCATTATGTAGCACATCTTTTTTGTTCCACTAGTATGTTGTTGAATATCTAGGTTGATTCTAATTCTTAGCTATTATAATGAGTGCTGCAATAAATAGCCGTGTGCATATATCCTTTTGTATCATTGTTTTCTGTCCTGGGGAATAGATCTTTTGAAAAATTTTGTTTGGTTTGGTTTGGAGGCCACATCCAGTGGTGCAAGGTGTTAACTTTCTGATTCTGGGCTCAGGAATAACTCTTGTTGTCTGGGATGCCTGGGATCAACTAAGTTGGCTGAATATACTCCAAATGCCTTATCGACAGCATTATCACTCTGCCTCTCCTTTGAAAACTTTTAAGAGGGACCGAACCGGTGTAGCAAACACTAACCTAGGAAGGACCGCAGTTCGATTAACGAGCGTCCCATATGGTCTTCAAAGCCAGGAGCGATTTCTGAGCGAATATCCAAAAGAAACCCCTGAGCGTCACCGGGAGTGACCCAAAAAAGCACACACACACACACACAAAAAAAAAAAAAAAAAAGCAAAAAAGAAGGCAAAATTTTAATTTTAAGTAGAATTACATTTAGAATATTTTGTTACTTTGGGAAGTATGAGAGTGTCTTAAAAACAGATTAGTAGTAGGTAGCTGCTGCAATATTAAAATAAAATAAAGCAAAACAGAAGTAAAAGGTGAGGGGTCAAATGATATCATTTGAGGGTAGAGCATTTGAATTGCATGTTGTCAACCCAATCTGGGTTTGATCTTCATCATCCAATAAGGTATTCTTACCATCTCCAAGAGTGATCCTTGAGAGCAGAACCAGGAATTAGCCTGAGCACTGCTAGATTTGGCCCAATGGAGAAAAAAAAGGCGAGGTAAATACTGATTATTGAAATAGTATCATATGATTGGATAATGCCTCTCTTGGAATTTACAGTTAGAGAAAGACATTAATTTCATGTACAAATATAATTTGGTAGATTTTTAGGCTAAAAAATAATAAAGTTAAGTAAAATAAGCAATTTAATTGTAAAATTCTAGAAATATATTTATACTTCCATTATAATTATTTACTATAATTATTTTTACTATTATGTGTGGACATGCATTTATTTATTCTACTATTACTTATATATTCACATTTAATGCAGACGTGGACCATGTAAATACTGCATCTATTACTAGAATGTTCAACTTTCTCCCAAGGTCTTCATTCAGTAAAATTCCTTTCTATAAAAACTTAGCTAAAACTTTCCAGTTCTGATGACTTTTGCTGTTCGCAATTTACTTAGTGTTTAATTTTAAATATTTTACATTGTAGAAGTCCTTTTATTTTTATTTCTTGTTTTAACTATTGACACTTTCAAAGATTTAGGTGAATAAAGCTAAATTTTTGAAAATATAGAAAATTATAAATTTATGATAGGTTGATAAAAATATTTCTTCAAAATATGCATTATATAGGTTTATGCAATTCAAAATTAAAGGTATGGGTAATTTTATGATATTTGTGAGTTCAAATAAAATAGATAATTTCTAAAAATATATAATTGGTAAAAGTGTAAAGATAAGAGGAAAAACACTTTTATTGTTCTTGGGTCATATCCAACTGTACTCAGGGGCTTACTCCTGGGTCTGGATCTGCACTGTGGCATCACCCCAGTGATGTACAGGGGTGTTCAGGGACCATACAGGAGTATTGGTGATAGAATCTGGTTTGGACAGGCACAAGTTCCCTACCCCCTGTATTGTCACTCTAGCTCTCTCTAGGGAATTTTATGGGGAAATGTGGGTGAATCTATTAAAGTATAAAAACTGTTTTATCCTAATATAGAATATTAAATTTGTATTGAAAATATAAAATAAAATGCTTCATTAATACATAAAATTTTGTTAACTAAACAAAGATGTAAAAGCTCACCTAAAAAACCATGGGACACTAAATACAAATTAACTATAAATTTTTTATCATATAAAATACACTAATAAGGGGCTGGAGAGATAGCATGGAGGTAAGGCGTTTGCCTTTCATGCAAGAGGTCATCGGTTCGAATCCCAGCGTCCCATATGGTCCCCCGTGCCTGCCAGGAGCACTTTCTGAGCATGGAGCCAGGAGTAACCCCTGAGCACTGCCGGGTGTGACCCAAAAACCACAAAAAAAAAATACACTAATAAGCTGGAATAAGTAGTCAGCATGAGTGAATGCAATGGGAAGGTGCTGAAGAGCGTGTTTGACCATCTAAACATGCTTTGTTACAAGATAAGATTCAAGATTATGAATTTCCTAAATTGTTGTCTGTCTATGAAGCTCTGCATCACTTTTGAAACAGTACTGATAGAGCTTTCTATATCAATATCTTTGCCCATTGTGCTTGCTGAACTTACTTAGTGATAAATTAGTTTTCAGGCACTAGACTAGTGTTTCAACATGAGCTTTTCTTTTTTGAGGGTAAAGATCAATGGTTCTATCTATCATTTTTATTTGTTTTTATTTATTTTATTTTGTTTTTTGAGCCACGCCCAGTTACGCTCAGGGGTTACCCCTGGCTATGCACTCAGAAATCGATTCTGGCTTGGGGAACCATATGGGATGCCTGGGATCAAACTACAGTCAGTCCAAGGCAGACACTTTATGCCCTGCACCGCCACTCTGGCTCCATTTATTTGTTTTAAAAAGCTATCTTATAAGTAAAATTAAAATGTTTGCCTTTTTATATCATACCTGGAAAGCTTATGAAAATGCCTGGATCACAATCAATTGTTAAATAATTCTACTCTATTTAATTATTTAGACTATTTAGGAAGAAAATGCTAGTTGCTATAAGAACTTAAGCTTCTTAAAATATATGTGAATTATGTCATTGCATCTTAAATCAATAGGACTATTTTAAGTTTGTTTATATTAATAATAACAACAAAAACTAAGTTGTTCACTGTATGTAAATATGTGTAAATATATGCTAATTTATATTTTATGACACTTTCTACATAAAAGATTGTACTAGCATCAATCACTAATATTTTATTTATTTATTTATTTTAATATATAAATATTTATTTAGGCACAATGATTACAAGCATGATTATAGTTGGGTTTTAGACATAAACAGAATACCTCCCTTCACCAGTGCAACATTCCCATCACCAATGCCCCCCACAATACACACAAATTTTAAAGGAATTTCACAAAGTTCTTAAAAGATAGGTTTAAAAACACAAATTATACTACAACTAATTGCCAAGAAAACATGATGCCAATGAATCTTTCTAGGCAAACCAATCTGGACTTTGTCTGACTTGAGACAAGTGCATTACCCTTTTTACCTTCAGGCACACAAAACCATAGACACTGTACCAAAATAAAAATGTCCTAAGTCCACAACTAATCTTCAAAAAAACAAGTCGCTAAATCTTCACAGGTCGGACTGATCTATAGCTAAAACTTTTGTTGCCTTCCTAAAGTAAAAACAGGTAGACACCACAGACCCCCTTTTTCTCCCCCAGAAAGCACATCAACCTCCACCCACACTAATATCTGGCTGACAAACCTCCCACTCCACAATTGAACCTTATGAAGATGCCAAGCTACCAAGTCTTACCAGCTCTATATCTACTGAAGATGCTAATACTTATTTGGCCATGTGACATCTTTAAATTTCATAGTATACTCAGCCCACAGCAAATCTGATGGGTAAGTAATGTGGAATACTATCAAATTCCATGAGCATAAACAATGGCAATTCAATTAGCACCAATCAGCCCAGTAAATATAACGATGCAACACCATTAAATTAGATTGTTTAAATCTTTGACAATTTCAATTGCCTTTGTGTTGTAACAAGCAATATAAAGTATATTTGTCTGTACCTGCTAAAGGGGAAAACATGGCAAGTGAAAGGGAAATTAGTGACATTGGTAGAGCGAAGGTCACACTGGTGCTGAAGTTGCTGTTGAAACAACCAATACCTAAAGCAACTATATTATAAGGGATTTAGTAAATCACGGTGTTATAATAATATTTTTAGAGAAACATCAAATGGCATGAATATTGGTTTTAACAGATACTTTTAATAATCTTATACCAGTTTGTTTAGAGGGAAGCAACTATTTACCATGGACCTATCACAGAAATTTGCTCGTCTAAGCGTTATTATTCAACATAATGTACCTAGATGATAATACTTTTGCTTTATCTAATCCTGTTTTAAAGCAGATTCCACATTATGATTTCACCTTTAAATTCTTCAGTAGATCTCTTTAAACATAGAATAATTATCAACTTAAACCATATGTAACAGAATTTCAATTTTGTAGCCAGTATAATAATAGTATGTCTCATGTTTTTATTATCATAACAATACAATGGCATTTAGAACTAGAAATTAGATTATAGTTATGTTCAATTTACTAGGAAAAAATCTTCAGGTACCATTTATGTTTCATCATTAAAACACAAGTATTTATGAGCTCAACTTAATAGTGTTTCTGTATATCCAAGTATTTGGGTTATGTGAATTTTGTATATTGATAATTTTAAAATTATTTTACCAATTTTATATAGTAATACTTTCACCAACCACTAATTGTACCCTATAATATGTATTATTTTATTAGTAAGAATGAAGTATAATAATTTTTTTAGTATTTTTCTAAAACTGCTACTTAAGATGTTTCAAACATGTCTTTTGTCCTCAGATATTTCATTATCTTGAAACCAAATTGCAAAAGAAAAGATATTCTCTTTAGTTGTATTTACAATTATGAAATATTGGGCTCTGAGGATTAGTTTTAGATATAATAAATTTTTAGTCTTGATACACCTGTCTGATACATGTATGTCTATCATAAGCATCATCTTTCCTTCAAATTCTAGCATGCAGTTGGTGTTTATGCTACTACACATTGATATATATGCCTTATGAAATATCTCCTCCTTGAGTGAAGATTGGACCAATAAATATGATGAAATATCAAAAAGTACTAAATGGGATTTGAAGAGATAATTAAGTCTCTAATTAGTTAGCTGAGTTAATTAAAATGGGTAACCCATTTGGTAGGAAAGCACTGAGAAGGAAAGCACACCACAGAAAACACCACCTGGCTGGGCTGGAAGGAATCACACAGGCCTGGACTTTGCCATGTGAGGGAGCAATATGCTGAGGAGAGCCATAAATCCTTGAAAGCAGTTCCTCAGCAAAGAACTGAGTAATTTAGAACAGAAATAGCCATCTACAAAAATAGAAGGGAGCAAAGTCTGGCAATCACTGGTGTTCTTGAAAAAAATTACTAACTTGCAGAGGAAATTTCAGACCAAATTAATACCTAAATGTTTGACTAATGAGAACAACACTGATTAAAGAACACAAACAAATAATACCTATAACCATCATACTCAAATTTAAAAAACTCTGTTTACAGTCATGAAATGTTATTGATCTCTCATTTATAGCACTTCACATTCTGTTAAGTTTAAATTATTCATAAAATCAGATATATATAAATAATAAATATATATCATATATAATAAATATACAAATAAATAATTTATCTCCAGATTTGGACTATGGTGAACAGAAGCTTACCACAAAAAGTGGTGAATTTAGTTAGAGAAATAACTGCACTGACAACTATCATAACAATGGTGATAACAGAGAAATAGACTACCTGTCTCAAATACAGGCAGGAGTGGAGGAGGAAAATGAGGCACTGCTGGTGGGAATATTGCATTGGTGAAGGAGTTTGTCCTTTTATATAACTAAAACCCAACTATAAGCAAGTTTGTAATCATGGTGCTTAAATGAATATATTAATTAAAAATACATGGAAAAAGAAACTATGGTTCATATAGTGAGTGCTGTATTGCTCAGCTGTAAGACAAAACCAAAATCATTCCATTTGCTTTTACATGGTTGGATCTGGATAGCACCAGGCTACTATCTAGAAGTTAGTCCAAAGAGGGACAGAACAAAATAATTTCTTATGCATAGGTTTAAAATGGCATTTTGAAGAAATAAGAAATGCCTAAAAGTAACTGAAGTGATAACTGATCTTCAATAGAAAGCTTACCACAGGAAAGGGAATGGGGGTGGAACAGAAATAGAGGAGGAAGACACTGGGTAAATGGAGGCACTGTGAAAATAATGCAGAAAGTAGACTCTACCTAGAGTGAAGTACTGGAATGTATATTTCATAATACCCTATAGTTAACATTATTATAAACCATGTCTAAAATATAAATTGAAGTTAAAAATATATCACAGATACATAGAAACTATTATAGCATAGAAGTATGAAAGAACATAGATACATTAAATATGATATAACTTGAAAAGAGAATACATTATTTTCCCCTATGATCATGGACAAGCATGAAGGCTTAATTTTAGTATGATTTTTAAACAAAATTCTGGAAGTTCCAGAAAAAACAACTAGCCAAGAATACATATAAATGGTATTAAGATTGTAATAAATAAATAAATAAATATATATATATATGTTTATAGGTGTTATATATAGTGTTTTTTTGTTTTGTTTTGTTTTTTTCGGGCCACACCCGTTTGATGCTCAGGGTTTACTCCTGGCTAAGCGCTCACAAATTACCCCTGGCTTGGGGGAACCATATGGGACACCAGGGGATCGAACCTTGGTCCTTCCTTGGCTAGTGCTTGCAAGGCAGACACCTTACCTCTAGCGCCATCTCGCCGGCACCAGATGCTATATATGAAGAACATAAAGCTAATACATTTGATAGAACTATGTCTGAATTATCTATGTAGCATATATTTTACTTGTCTGAGGCCTTGTGTTAATGCTGAGACTATGTGTCTACCGAGTATCACCATGTATGGTTTCATAGCAACTACAACAAAACAACAATAAAACTTAAAAAAATTAATGTTAGTACTAACGAACAAAACTCAAAATATGAATTTTGGGTGTGTACAATACAGATACCTGAACTTCTGTACTCTCTATCTTGCCTCCAAATTGCCATGAATATTTTGCTTTGACTTTAAAATTATACATCTAAGAGTTGTGTATAGTATTTTGGGGGAGGGGGTTGAGCCACACCCAGCAGGGCTCAGGGGTTACTCCTGACTCTATGCTCAAAAATCGCTCCTGGTAGACACAGGGGAACACATGGGATGCCGGGATTCGAACCACTTTTGGTCCTGGTTTGGCTGCTTGCAAAGCAAATGCCCTACCGCTGTGCTATCTCTCAGGCTGTAGGGTATTTGCCTTACATGGGGCTGACCCAGGACAGACCTGGATTTGATCCCCTGGCATCCCATATGGTTCCCCAAGCCAGGAATGATTTCTGAGTGTATGGCCTGGAATAACCCTTAAGAGTCACCTGGAGTGCCTCACCCCCAAATATAAAACAAACAAAAAAGAAAAGAAAACAAGCAAACAAAAACCCTTTTATATAAAGATGTTTTACATCATGATATATATACACTATTGTATAAAAATTGATAATCTATATATTCATAAGTCATTGTACAGAAAGTGTTTTGAAATATTTATCTCATCCTATGTAATAACTTGCACTTTTTTCATCACACCATACAATGGCAACAGTAAATAATATAGCTACTATTTAATCCATTTTTGGTGAGAAGCTTCAAAAATTCCATTGATAGGGCTCGGAGAGATAGCACAGCGGTGTTTGCCTTGCAAGCAGCCGATCCAGTACCTAAGGTGGTTGTTTCGAATCCTGGTGTCCCATATGGTCCCCTGTGCCTGCCAGGAGCTATTTCTGAGCAGACAGCCAGGAGTAACCCCTGAGCACCGCCGGGTGTGGCCCCAAAATCAAAAAAAAAAACCTCTATTGATAAGCAATCAAAGTATAAACAGTAAGTCACCCATAATTTTACAATAATTATATTCTCTATGGGAATTTCAAAATCAAAACAAAATATCTACAAATCTCTTATTGTGAGATTTTTATTTCACTACTTCAATTATGTAATCATCTCCACTGTAATTTCCTTATAAGTTTTAGTTAGGTTTCTATTGTCTTCATGCTTAATTAGCCTCATATTATTAAGGTATTTCACTGTTTTGTTTTGTTTTGCTTTTGTTTTTACATAAAAGCTACAATAGTGGCCAGCGCTGTAGAGCAGAGGTAGGGTGTTTGGCTTGCACGGGGCTGACCTAGGATGGACCTAGGTTTCATCCTCTTGCTCCCATATGGTTTTCCAAGCCAGGAGTGATTTCACCAGGTGTGGCCCAAAAATAAAATAAAACAAATAAAACAAGAAAGCTACAATATAATATAAATGTAAAATAGAATACTGATGTGGCTTAACTCAACATTTTATTTATTTCCTATCATTAAGTCAATTAATAGAAATGTTATAGGTAGAAGATGAAACCACTATATGAACTGCTGACATTATAGTAAATTTCATGTCTTTTATTAAATGTTATATTATTTTAATTCTTCCTAGAATAAAATGTTATCTCTCAATTCATATCTCATTTGACCTACTCTTAGCATTTGAAAACTTGTTGCATTCCTTTTTCTTTATTCTTTCAGAAGATTTTTTTGCTAGTTTCTGACAATCTTCGTGAAATTTTTAGTACTTCATTACTTGGAATGTATACCTAATGAGTTAAACACTTTACCTTACAATTCATAATAGAGCCAAAAAGATATAAAAGTATGCATATTAAGTATAATACCTCTTAGGTTCATTCATATTATTGCTAAATTAGAACTTCATCTTTCTTTGTAGAGAAATAGTATTCCTTTTTTGTTTTTTATTATTGTGTTGGGACCATATATGGCTATGCTCAGAGAGCCTTTAAGGCAGGGCTCTAATAACCATATGTGTGCTTTTGATGAAACATGGGTTTGCAACAGTTAACCCATTTCCTGATAGCCCACACCCACATAGCCCACATCCACATAACCCACACCATGTCTTCTTTATCTATTCATCATCAAACAAAAACCTTAAGTTGCTTCCAGGGTGGTAATGTAGCTATAAATTTAGAAATTTTGAAATTAAGCACATTGTTAGTCTTAGTTTCAAACTACCTAGGCTCATAGGTGGCAAAGGAAAAAAAGATACAAAATATAAACACATAAAAGTTGTTAAAATAATGCAGGTAATTAATTTTAAGAGCAGAAACTTCTTTTTAGAGGGGTAGTATGTGGCACACCCTTTGGATCTTATGGAGTACTCCTGATTATATCCTCAGATAACTCTGTCAGGCATCAGGGCCCTAATAGGATGTTAGGGATAAAATCCAGGTCTGTTGAGTGCAGGGCAAGTGCCTTGCCAGCTGCTCTATCATCCATCCACCCAAGAGATGTCTCTAAATAGTGTTAGTTATGAATGTGACATTTCCCGTTCAAGATTATTAGACATGTTTTTAAAGATTAAAAATATTCCAGGGGACAGAGTGGTAGCACAGCTGTAGGGCATTTGCCTTGCATGCGGCTGCCATTCCAGGACAGACCAGAGTTCAATCTCTGTCATCGATAAGGTCCCCCGAGACTGCCAGGAGCAATTTCTGAACTCAGAGCCAGGAATAACCCTTGTGACTCAAAACAAACAAACAAACAAAACAAAATAATAATAATAATAATAATAATAATAATAAATAAAAGGATTCCAATTAAACAGGGTAACAAAATATAAGATTTGAAACTACGGTAAAATTTTGTAAAAAGGAAAATTATATATAGATAGTCCAAGCAAACAGCTAAAGTGAATGAAGCATATTTGTGTGTAAGATTGTATTTCTTTTCTCCTTCCACTCATCTAAACAAATATTAGGTTAATTAATTAATTAAACATATAATATATTTAAGGATCTTACACAGTCTTTGTTATGATATGGGAAATTGTCCCTATAAAGAATGCCACATTCTGAAGAGTGTAAATTTTGACACTAGTATAAAATATAATATTATTTATGTTTTTGTAAAGTAATTTATTTGGTTAGAAAACCTGCATAAATGTAACATCATACATTATAATTCATATTTGATAAACACATATTCCTATACTTGAACTAGAAATATTCTTTTTATAGTATACTCTTTTTACCTTGGATATTTCTATTTTAAATGCCATTTCTAAATTCTTAAGTAGAAACAGCTAAGGTTATGCTTGTGACCTCAGTCTTTTATTTTACTTTTCTTTAGTGTCAAAGTGATTAATAGCTATAAAATTGAATGATATTATTACTTTTGATACTAAAATCAGATCAGTTTGATAAGAATATGGAAATGCATGACATTTTGTGACAGACATTCAGTTGAGAGAACTTTATTTCTTTCTCTTTCAGCAAGTGAATCACATTATTTGCATATTTACTATAAAAATAATAGGCTTTGCCTATGGTATGTCTCTTTATAATTTCTTCATAATTGAATTTGGCTTTTAGTTGGTATCTTGAGTGCATGTGAGTTTATGTAGTTTAGTATCATGTTTTATAATGCATTAAAAATATACACTGAGGAGATAAATGTCAACTCAAAAAGTTCAGATTCATAATTAAATCATCTTTTTTCTTTTCACATTATATAACTAAGGTTCCTTCATTTTTTAACTAATGCATATATGATCATTTAATTGGAAAGACTATGTCTTAACTCTTACTTATTTTGTTATAATTTTAAGACTTTGCAAAGTATGGAATAGAAAAGTATTTCATAAAATGTCATTTTGGGAAAAATCAAAAATATCATGAGCCCAGTGTTTTGCGGGCACTTTGGATGTTTTATATGAACAGAGTTTTAGCATAATGTCACATTGTTTAAAAATGACTTGAGAATTCTAAACTAATTATAAATGGACACAAACCAATAATTTTTTTACAAACCAATAATTTTGACAAGCAAAAGGAAGTTACTTCTTGCGTGTCATGTAAATCTTAAACAATCATATGCTTTCAATGTGAATTGAAATGATGCTTCTGGTGTATTTTAATTTTCATTGAGTTCTTAAATATGAGAAGTTTGTGTAGCATTCTAACCTATTTTAAGTCACATCTCATAAAGACTGCACATGTTATTTTTTAAAAAGCTGTGACACCTCTTTAAAGCTGGAAAAATGCACCTTTGGTGACTGAGTGCATTAAATGAAATATATGAATTTGTCAATTTTATGTAAGGGTTGAAATTGAGAACATATACATGAGTGTTTGTGTTTTATCTAACCTGTTTCTATCATTGAAGAACTGCCTGTCTGTTTCTCCATTTGATTAGAGTGATGTTATCCATCCTATGAACCTGCCTTTCATACTAAAAAGATGTATAAGAGACCCAAGCTGACCTATGTGTGTACATCTCATCTCCTTGGATACAATAATTTTGCCTGAAGGTGGCTAAGTGACTCAAGCAGGGACAGGCTTATTTTTCTGACATAAAATGCTAAGAGTGTGATATGCTTAAAGTGACAAAGGATATTTCACAACATGGAACAAATTGCCTGAGAAAGAATCTCGTACCATGAAAAATAGAGATGATGGAAGATATGAAAGACTATCACTGAGAGATTGAGTATACAGTCATCTGTGTGGGTATAAGTTGCATATGTTCATCTAAAGAACAAGTACTTAATAAAAATAGTTTGAAATTTCCTTTTGATCAGGCCCCTTTGTTGTTTTATTTTTTTCTTTTAGAAATGAAATTGTTGTTGGCTTATTCTCTATGTTAAATATTTTAGAAATGAGGTTGTGTTCATATTTATTACAAAGAAACTTTGCTAACTGGTAATCAGCAATTAATAAAAGATATCATTAAAATATTTTAAGGGTGTTTGACAATTATATGGCTACTTCTGGGTTCAGTTTTTACATCCATCCAGTGTATCGAATTGTGCCTTTTAGTTAGTGAATTTAAGCCATGAACATTAAATTAAAGCATTATAATAAAGGAATTTAATTCCATTTTTGTGTGGGTTCTTTAACTTTTAAAAAGCATATTGATAGTACATTTGTTAATAATTATGTTGTAATCTTTTATGTATCAATAATTTATATTTTTCAATATTAATTTATTCTATTACATGATAGTTCAGGTTTTGCTAGTTTATGTCCAGTTTTTTTCTTTTGAAAAAACAATATGATTAGAAAGCACACTTTATTTCTATTCAAAATGTTTTAATTTTATTAAAACAAATTTATAATGTTATTGATAGTTGAGTTTAGACTTTAATGAATTACTTTCTTTAAACAACATGATTAGAAATTTGTTCATGATTGAGTTTCAGTCAATCAAGAAATATCCACCACCCTTAACAAGTGCATATTTCCCACAACCATTGTCCCCAATTTACTTCCCAACTTCCTTCCTTCCTGCTTCTGGGACAGACATTTTAAACACTCCCATCTCTCTCTCTCTTTCTCTCTCTTTCTCTTTCTCTTTCTCTTTCTCTCTCTCTCTCTCTCTCTCTTTGTCTCTCTCACTCATTCATTTCTCCTTTTAGACACTGTGGTTTTCACTATTATTAATGAAGAAATATCACGTATATTACTTTTGTTCTTTCAATACCAGTTGTTTTTCAGAGTGATGTGTTTTAATTATCATGTCAAAGCAGTCTGTTCTCTGCCCTAACTGCACTGCTCCACTATTTGTGGCAAACTTCCTACTGTAGACTGGTCCTCTGGCCCAACATTTCTATTGTCTCTGTGTTTTATAGGTAGCACATATTTTAATAGAAATATACATTCATTCATATAATATATACACACTATCTATTTACTAAATGAAAGTTGATAACATTTTACATTTCGAAGCCAAGGTAAGCTTGTCTTCTAAAGAATTTGCATTTGGCCCCAAATTATATGAATTTTATTGGTCCACATCTTTACA
This sequence comes from Suncus etruscus, assembly GCF_024139225.1. Classification (NCBI taxonomy): domain Eukaryota; kingdom Metazoa; phylum Chordata; class Mammalia; order Eulipotyphla; family Soricidae; genus Suncus; species Suncus etruscus. The sequence continues at coordinate 55,124,980 of NC_064860.1, read as the reverse complement.
ATGGTACGGACAGATAATTATAAATGTATATCATTATATTTTATTAGTATTTACTAAATATTAATTATATTTGTTATTATTTGATTACTTATTATATATAATATTGGTAATATAGCTACTCAGAATAATTCATATTGAGTTGTAATATTTTAAAATATGAAAAATGCATATTTAGGTAATTTATTATCTATTAAGAAACTATATTTAATAAAAAATAATTTATATTTTTATTTGTTTCTAGAACTCACAGTGGCTTTGCACTTATGAATAATTTTTGGCAATGCTGGGTGCACCAAATAGGATGAGGGGATTGAATCCAGGCAAGCTATTTTCAAGGCAAGCACCTTTCTCATATATTTTTTTCTCAGGTCTTGAAACTGTTCTTTAAATGAATGAAAAATAGGACTATCTTTATTACAGCCAAAATAATAACATTTATTAACAACTGACATATATACTATCTTCAAGTTATTTCCTTAAGTTTGTTTTAGATCATCCACTTGATCAGACACTGCTTGAGAATTGCTACTGGTGACAAGGATTTAACCCTGGACCTCACATATGAAGTGTCCCTTACATATGATTTGCAGAGTTGATGTTCATCTAAAAGAAGACATATGATACAGATATAAACTTAGGTATGTTAAAATACATAGTTAATTAATAACATTAATTTATCAATAACATTTATCATGTATAGCTCTAAAGTAGTGATTTTCAATCAATTTTTAATATAACTCTTTTTTTTGGGGGGGGGGGTTTCGGGCTGCACCCTTTTGATGCTCAGGGGTTATTCCAGGCTAAGCGCTCAGAAATTGCCCCTGGCTTGGGGGAACCATATGGGACACCGGGGGATCGAACCATGGTCCTTCCTTGGCTAGTGCTTGCAAGGCAGACACCTTACCTCTAGCGCCACCTCACCGGCCCCAATTTTTAACTATAACTCTTATTGACTTTCTTTTCTTCCTGTCTCTCGTCAGACCACATTCTATAGATTGGGAATCTAGGCTTGTACCAGGGTTCCCATTTATATAAATTTCACAAGTGTATCTTTAGAATAGCTTGGAAGCCACAAGGGTTTATGGGAATCCTGATCGACAGGTTTTATATAATAAATAAAAATTCCAACAATATTTGCTTGAGTATGGCCTTAACACATATCTATTAAGTGCTATAAATGGTAGATGAAATAAATTAAAAGCAAATTAGTTATATTGCATTCCAATCAAAGTTTTGTTGCAATTTTAGTGTAAATGTCTATTAATAGTTTGCCTCAAATATATTTATAATCTAAACATATACTATTTACAATTTTATTGATATTAGTTAAAATACTGATATTGCAGTGTCAGACAAAATATCACTAAAAGTCATACAGTGTTGCAAGTCAGCCCCTGATGAGGTTGACTGATGGAGGGATGGAGGATGAGGCCTTTCTTCTCCAGCTCGGACCACACATCTATTACCCTGTTCAGCCGGTGGTTCTGAGGTGAATGCGGCAAGAAGAAAGCCAACAGGCAGTCCGGCTTCCGAAGAAAGCAGCTCTTTATTCCGTGAAGAGGCCAAAGCCAAAAGGCCTAAGAATAGGCCATAGAAAAAAAACCTCTCGCCTTCCACAGACCCTTGCTTTTATGCCCCAGAAACAGGTACCACACAATGGTGGGATCAGGTTCCACCCAATGGTGGGAGCAGAATCAGGTACCACCCTAGGGTGGGAGCAGAATGCCAAATCACACCCTAGGGTAAGGTACAATCACCGATCAGGGTAGGGTCAGTAATATAATAATCCCATTAAAATGTTTACATACACAACAATACAGTACAAAATACTATAAAAATTGTTCCAAAGAGAGAGATGAAAGTGTGTCAGTGAGGGATTTGCTTGTGGGAGGCCTGAGTTTGATATCTGGTACTGCATTATCCCCAATCACTGATGAGTAATGATTAATGAACACTGAGCTAACATTAATCCTCAACACAGCCAAATATAATCCTAAAACAAAATAAATATAAAAAGTACAAAAAATGACTAAATAATGAAAATGATTCATCTTAAAAAGTATGCTTATAATTTGGTAATTAGTAAGATAAGAAAATTACAGTTTTTGTCAGCATATAAAACAGTAAAATTTTATATGTTCATAAATATTTTAACTTAAAAAATGCTAACATGCAATTTACTAGATTGAATGGCATGAGTCATATTTTATTTTGGGGTCACATCTATTTGTGCTCATGTCTGCCTTCTGGCTCTGTACTCAGGAATCATCCCAGAAGCACTTGGTGGTTGATATGCGCTGCTGAGGAGAAAACTGATGTCAATAGTGTGCAAGTCTAGTGCCCTTCCTTCTGTACCATATATCGATTAGGTGCAAAGAATGAAAAATTTCAGTAGTCAATCATTCAGAAGAAATTAAACTATAAATAGTTATTGCTAAAATTTCGATTTTATATCTTTTTTGTTGTTTCAGATTAATTTATGGGCCTTTAAAAATGAGATGGAGATTGGGGTGGGGGGTGGGGTTAAAAGTAAAAAAAAAAGAAAAAAAAATGAGATGGAGTGGCTGAATAGATAGTACAAGGGGTCAGGAACTTGTTTTGTCAGAAGCTAACCCTTGTTTAGTACCCAGGACTGTTTATAATTTTCTTAGCAACTTAGTTCCTTAGTTCAAGGAATTATCCTCGAACAAGGAGCAAAGAGCAAGCCCTCCTTATTTCCAGGTGTGGCCTAATTCCACTTCAACTATCTCTGAAATAAAATATAATCTTAAGAGAATATTACAAACATTTTACACAAACAAAAAATTATTTTATAAAAGTGATTTTAAAACATAACAAAACAAAAAGTAAATCTTTATATTTTAATTTTGGTACATGCAAATATAGAAATAAATATATATCATGCATACATATCAAAATGCATTTGGGTATATATAAAAAGGCACTAAACATTATTTATACAGAAATGTATATTAAGTAGACAAAATACTATTTTATGCAGTTTCAAAAGATATTAATTTATATAACTTTAAAATGTGTACACCTTTAAAACTTTTGAGTATGATTTGAAAAATTCACTTTTATTTTTTCTGGAATATAGATACACTTGGCAGTGCTCGAGAATAAGTTCTAGTTCTGTTCTCAGAAATCACTCGTGATGAACTTGAGGGATCTTACAAGGTCCTTACCAGGGATGCAACCCAAGTGCGTACCCTCTTTACTCTCTATGTGGACACTGAAAAATTCACTTTTAAAAAAACTGAAATATTATCTCTGCAAACAAGGAATTTATTTGAGAAAGAATTACAAAAGAATTAAAAAAGAAATTTACATTTAGCGGATTACCTATATATATATACACTATATATTTGTATATATATAGTATCACTTAGATTAAAAAATACTTACAAAATAACTTACATAAAAATGTCAATATCTTGATTATACCTGATGAAGAAAGACTGCCTCCTGACTACAAATTATTGAATGTTGCCATAAATTTGGGATTATCTAGACAGTTGAACTGACTAATACTAAATATAATTTTCCACCATATTAAAACAATGCCTGGATAAATGTGGCTTTATGCTATATTTAATGAATATATAGTTTAGTATAATAAATAATTTCAATCTCACTAATTATGATTTTATTTGCCTTCAATTAATTCATCTATGAGTGTATAAAATAGGGGGTTTATCTATTTGGGTTTTTCTTGCTATTATATATCTCCAATTATATTTTCATAACAATGGAAATTTGATATTTATTTTACTGGA